>NC_087071.1:4930990-5077750 GCF_963678635.1 Symsagittifera roscoffensis
CCAAATATGACCGACTGGCACACAGCCCCAGCAGATTAGCAGCCCTGTACGCAATCCAGCACCCGAGGACGACTACGTCCCTGAGTTGCTCAGTGAGCAACTCCCACTCCGCAGACAGGGACAATAGTATGGGAAAGGGGTTTCCCCCTAGCAAACTGGTGTGGTTTGAGCCAGAGCCCCTTCACAGCCAGGGTGTCAGAAGCAGCACCAGCCCTACATCTTATGTGGACCTCATCTATGGGAAGGTTTAGAAGTTTGAACCGGCCGAATGGGATAACATATTTCTGGCTGTAGAAGACATCTAATCTAAAACAATCAAATTAAAATTTTTAACTCGAAAGAGGTTGCTCATCACATAAAAGCTTTTGGAACAACAAGTTTCCGAGGCAGATGATTTGAAAACTTTTCCTAAATTTTTTCTGAATTTAAAAGACGCTTATGTGCCAGTCGGTCATGTCTGGAGGTTTGACCTTGAGAAACACGTAATTTTGGAGTGAAGTTTTAATTTTAAAAATTTCGAATGGAGCCTGTCATGCTCAGTTTTCTCGAACCAACTGAAAACAAAAAGTGAAAAATCAGAACGACCGAATTAACAATTGCGGGAAACTACTCAAAAAAAAAGGCAGGAAATTGCTATTCGCAATTTCTCGATACGAAATAATAAGAGAGTAGAGCTGTCTTATCCCGAAAACAGGAGAATAGAACACAGACTTGAGAAAGGACGATTATTCGAACGGAACAGAGTGAACATTCAATGGAAGAGAGGACAACTTGAGTGTCCCGATGGTTCATACAGAAACTTTGATTCTTGAGACAAAACTTACTTCTGTTGTTAAAACTAATTAGCATCAAACTTATTTAGTTATATTATTTAATCCTCGAGCTACTTATCTATTAATTACTCCTCATACTCAAGCGCATCGACATGTGAGTTCTCAATTTAAATTTCTCGAGTGCATTTTATGATAGTTATGTTGAGATAAGGCGAGTTTTAGGTTGATCCATCTGAAATGGATCAAAGTTCCACTGTCCAATAAAAAGTAACTAAGCGGATTGTTCCGACCCGGTTTTTAACGGCGTTCATGTATTTTGGGTATCTAGAGACCTGAGTATGGGGACGTTATTATTTCTAGAGTGGGGGGGATATTTTGGTAGTAGCCTTTAAGCTGTAACGGGTCGTGGTCTCATGTCACAAGCGAACCGAATTGGCTCCGACTGATTTGAGGTGGAAAAACACAAAAGATAGTGTCCCTGACTCTTGAGCCAATAGTTATAGGGCCTATTTTTCTTAAGCCTCATGTGTGACTGCAGTAGACGAATGTTACATTAAGAAGAAGAAGTCTTGGGACATTGCAGTCTGGGGACAGTCTTGGGGCAACACAGTCTTGGGACAGTGCAGCCTTGGGGCAGTCTTGGACCAGAGCAGTCTTGGTACGAAACAGTCTTGGGCCATTGGTCTTGGGACGTTAGTCTTGGGACGTTGGTCTTGGGACATTAGTCTTGGGACGTTGGTCTTGGGCCATTGGTCTTGGGACGTTAGTCTTGAGACGTTGGTCTTGGGCCATTGGTCTTGGGACGTTAGTCTTGGGACATTAGTCTTGGGACATTAGTCTTGGGACGTTGGTCTTGGGCCATTGGTCTTGGGACATTAGTCTTGGGACGTTGGTCTTGGGCCATTGGTCTTGGGACGTTAGTCTTGGGACGTTGGTCTTGGGCCATTGGTCTTGGGACATTAGTCTTGGGCCATTGGTCTTGGGACATTAGTCTTGGGACGTTGGTCTTGGGCCATTGGTCTTGGGACGTTAGTCTTGGGACATTAGTCTTGGGCCATTGGTCTTGGGATGTTAGTCTTGGGACATTGGTCTTGGGCCATTGGTCTTGGGACATTAGTCTTAGTTATAGGGCCTATTTTTCTTAAGCCTCATGTGTGACTGCAGTAGACGAATGTTACATTAAGAAGAAGAAGTCTTGGGACATTGCAGTCTGGGGACAGTCTTGGGGCAACACAGTCTTGGGACAGTGCAGCCTTGGGGCAGTCTTGGACCAGAGCAGTCTTGGTACGAAACAGTCTTGGGCCATTGGTCTTGGGACGTTAGTCTTGGGACGTTGGTCTTGGGACATTACTCTTGGGACGTTGGTCTTGGGCCATTGGTCTTGGGACGTTAGTCTTGAGACGTTGGTCTTGGGCCATTGGTCTTGGGACGTTAGTCTTGGGACATTAGTCTTGGGACATTAGTCTTGGGACGTTGGTCTTGGGCCATTGGTCTTGGGACGTTAGTCTTGGGACGTTGGTCTTGGGCCATTGGTCTTGGGACATTAGTCGTGGGCCATTGGTCTTGGGACATTAGTCTTGGGACGTTGGTCTTGGGCCATTGGTCTTGGGACGTTAGTCTTGGGACATTAGTCTTGGGCCATTGGTCTTGGGATGTTAGTCTTGGGACATTGGTCTTGGGCCATTGGTCTTGGGACATTAGTCTTGGGACGTTAGTCTTGGGACATTGGTCTCGGGACGTTAGTCTTGGGACGTTGGTCTTGGGACGTTGGTCTAGGGACGTTGGTCTTGGGACATTGGTCTGAGGATACCAATAAGAAGTACTGGGACAACACTGAATAGTCTTGGGACGGTAGAGAGAAAGTCTTGGAACAGTATTAGGAAGGGGGTACTACAAGAGTACTAAGTTAGGTTGAAGTAACCAATTATAACAACACATTCCCTATCCTAACCTAACACATAAAAGTTTTCAAAAGTTTAAGAAAAATTGTTTTTAGCGAATTGTCAATTTCTTTTTACTTAGAGTTTTAACCTTAGAGTAGAAATTTTGTAGATAATAATACTGTAAATAATAACAATTGTAAATAATGAGGCGGAGCAGGGTACCGGTAGCTGAAGGAAGATCTACCGAAGCAAAGACAAAGTATAATTCGTCGCTACGCAAAACAACATCAATGGGTCCGAAGATAACAAAGAAGAGCTTTTCAGTTAATATGGTCAGCACAAGGAGTACAACGGAGAACAGAGCAAAAGAGGGCACGGAAGGTAAAAGCTTTTGGAACAACAAGTTTCCGAGGCAGATGATTTGAAAACTTTTCCTAAATTTTTTCTGAATTTAAAAGACGCTTATGTGCCAGTCGGTCATGTCTGGAGGTTTGACCTTGAGAAACACGTAATTTTGGAGTGAAGTTTTAATTTTAAAAATTTCGAATGGAGCCAACGAACCATCGAACCAACTGAAAACAAAAAGTGAAAAATCAGAACGACCGAATTAACAATTGCGGGAAACTACTCAAAAAAAGGCAGGAAATTGCTATTCGCAATTTCTCGATACGAAATAATAAGAGAGTAGAGCTGTCTTATCCCGAAAACAGGAGAATAGAACACAGATTTGAGAAAGGACGATTATTCGAACGGAACAGAGTGAACATTCAATGGAAGAGAGGACAACTTGAGTGTCCCGATGGTTCGTACAGAAACTTTGATTCTTGAGACAAAACTTACTTCTGTTGTTAAAACTAATTAGCATCAAACTTATTTAGTTATATTATTTAATCCTCGAGCTACTTATCTTTTAATTACTCCTCATACTCAAGCGCATCGACATGTGAGTTCTCAATTTAAATTTCTCGAGTGCATTTTATGATAGTTATGTTGAGATAAGGCGAGTTTTAGGTTGATCCATCTGAAATGGATCAAAGTTCCACTGTCCAATAAAAAGTAACTAAGCGGATTGTTCCGACCCGGTTTTTAACGGCGTTCATGTATTTTGGGTATCTAGAGACCTGAGTATGGGGACGTTATTATTTCTAGAGTGGGGGGGATATTTTGGTAGTAGCCTTTAAGCTGTAACGGGTCGTGGTCTCATGTCACAAGCGAACCGAATTGGCTCCGACTGATTTGAGGTGGAAAAACACAAGAGATAGTGTCCCTGACTCTTGAGCCAATGGTTATAGGGCCTATTTTTCTTAAGCCTCATGTGTGACTGCAGTAGACGAATGTTACATTAACTCGAAAACACTGACAGAGGAAATTATCTTTTAGCAGCTTGTTAATTTCAACCAGTCTAGAAATTTTAAGTTTGATTTGTAATTTTGGTGTGTCTATGCAAAAAAAAGACTGGGTAAAACGTTTAACATTCGCCCGGAAGTACTTATCGACAGAAAAAAGAAGAAGAAATTTTTGCTAAAAAGTAAATTTCAAACGTTTTCGCAACTATGTGCATCGTCAGGATTTTTACAATAAACTACTCTAAATGACGATAAAACATCAATTTACAAATGTTATTTCCAATAAATCACATACAATTTCGTTCTAAATCATCATGATAAAAAATTAGCCAATCACAGTTGACCTCTAAATTACTATTAAGATTAAAATACTTTTAACCTCTAAAATTAATTAAACATTTTTAAATTAATTTGTCTGGAAGTTTCTGAGTCATAATTTCGATTTAGACATGTACGTTTTGAATAAAAAACCAAAAATATTTTGGGACTAAATTTTCAGTGTTAACTCCCTGCTCCTAAACTCATCGCGCGTGTTCAAGCCCGGTTTCGCTTTCCTGATATGTATTGCCTCTAGTGTTAGCAATTTTGTTTGGTTGTTTGACCTATCTATAAGTTCCCAACTAAGATCTGCGCTATTTCCCTCAAGTTGGCATTGCTGAAGGTGGAGTCCTACCGGTGAGTCTGCTTTCTTATGTTCCTCAATTCTAGTGGTCAAATGTCGAACAGTTTGTCCGACATAGGTGGAAGTGCATCCACTACATGACAGTTTATAAACCACTCTTGACTTGAGGTCATTAGAAAATGCTGACTTCAGTGATGGTAAATATGATTGTAGTTTTCTTGTGGTGAAAACCACTTGAACGTTAAATAATTTTCGTAACCTGTTAGCAAAATTTTGGCTCTGGTTACATCTATATTGCACCATCAGCATTGGGGGCTTCCCATCTTTTGGTGATTGAACTGACAAATCCCTGTCACTATCCAGGGGCTTGCCCTTACCGTCGATGATCTTGCACAAGGCGTCTGAAGCCACCTTTGCGGACCAATTTTCAGGGTACTGATTTGTCAGCCATTGCGCCCTATTAGTTTCCAAAGCCTTATCAAATTGCTCCCAGCTAGATGTACTCCTAAAAACCCTGTGTACAGTGCCTTGGATAACACTACGCTTATACTGAGTTGGAGCGCAGCTTCTATAGTTCAGTATAGTCCCTGTATCTGTTGGTTTTTGATACCAACTGCAAGTTACACTCCTACCCTGCGATACATTTATGTTCAAATCTAGGAACGGCAAAATCCCCTCCGAATTAGTTTTCTCTAGAGTGAACTGCAAATTTGGATGAAGAGAATTGGCGGCATCGAGAAGACAACTCGGCTCCCCTCTGACTGTTCTAACAATGTCATCCACATACCTGAGGAACAATTTCACCTGGGGAGTATCCTTCTCCTTGTTCTTAGCTCGGCAGCAGCTTTCACAGTACCAGACTATCTCGGTTATTGATGCGTATACGTCATCGGATATTTTTCCGCATTTTAGATGATACCAGTTTCGGCAACTCTCGCATTCAACCCCTTTTGATCTATATGTGACTTTCCTGCTGCAACATGGGAACAAGCCGTTTTTGTCATTCATTTGCTGTACCCCCGTTCCCACCGGTATTTGTTGTCGTAGAGCAAATTCGTATTCTTTCAGCCATAAGTTTGCCAGAATTACAGCGAGGGACGCGCCCATTGCTAAACCATCAACTTGTACATACCATGAACCATTACACTTGAAATATACTTTGCTGACCGCCATATTCAAAAGCCTTTTCATGGTTGCTCTTTGAATTTCAGGAGGAGACTACTGGCTGTACAGCTTCTGTAAAGCAATTTCAATTGCCTCCTTTAGGGGAACGTTGGTGTACAAACTTTTCACATCAAGAGATATTATGGTTTCATCCGGATCTAGAGCAATGTTTTCTATTTTTTCTCGAGCCTCTTTAGTATTGGTTTCTATATTTGCTCCATCGATGTTGTCAAAAAACTTTGCAAGCATTTTGTTAAGATTCTCATACGAGCTGCCGGGAAGTGATAGTACAGGTCGTAGGGGTGTCTCATCCTTGTGTACCTTAGCTAAACCGTACAAACGGGCGGGTTGCCCCCTATTGACCTCATCTTAGAATATAACTGATCACTTATCTCGTCTCTTTTGTTCATGGCTAGTAATTCTTTGTTCACTTCCTTCTCAATTTTCAGTATCACCTGATCAGTGGTTGCATCCTTTTTCAAAAACTGAGCAGATTGCAACAAGGATTCCAGCTTTGATTCATATGTTTGTTTCCTCATCATGCAAAAACCAACCCCCTTATCAAAAGGCACAGCCAGCAACCCATTATCGTTGAGATATTTCCTCGTTTCTTCAACGGCTTTGTCTCTTGGGGTTTGCCGTACGTTTTTTGCATTTGCCTTTGCCGCGGCTTCTATTTCACATAACGTTTCACCAGATGTTTTTTGATTTTTCAATTGTGAGAGGAAAATGTCGATATCCGCCAAAAAATGTGTTTCGTTAAATTTTTCTCTAATTGGATGCTTGGGGCCCATTGATAGCACTTCATATACCCATTCAGGCAGTTCAATATTATCAAGTACCTTAACTGATTGCTCATTTCTCCCCCCAAGAGGTTTATCTTGTCTCTCGGACAGTTTTTCTAACTTTTTTCTATGGTTTTCTGATGTTGTCTTTAAGCTTGCCTCAACTTGACGCCTCACGAATCGGAAAATGGATGCCCACCACTGTTTGTCAATTTCTTTTTGCACCAGTGATCTTGCTTTCCTTAGCATCTCCTCGTACCTTTTCCTATCCTCATTTGCCCTAGAAGTTTCAGTCCTTAGTAGTTTCAATTGTAAATTATGTACAGCTTGGTCCAAAAAAACCCCGTTCTCGGGGACCCTAAGTTCAAAAAGTCCGGTATTAGATCGTTTTTCAGACATTTTCTCAGAAACTTCAGTCTATGTACAGATACTTGAACTTTTTTTAAAGAATTTTAAATAGTCTAACGCAATTTTCCAAGTTAATTTTCTTTTTAAAATTTGTCTGAGCCAAACAGCAGGCAAAAGTACTGAGGTCATTGTTTTGCAGGCCACGAGTAATGAAACTCACAAGGCACAAAGCAAAACAAATCACACTCTTCTCACCCCTGTCTTTGAAGCGCAGACACTTCCTCTGCCTTCAGCTTCTGCTCACGTCTTGCTTTCGCCTTCCTCCTTGTCTGTGATGGTCTCTGTTGTTTGCCCCTGATATTGCCAATCAGCTCTGACACCCTTTCTTTGTGTGCCACTACCAATCGCAGAGATTTCAGCTCCAAATCAGCACTCTGGTGCAGCTTCAAATTTTCCTTGAGCTGCTCCGGGTCGTTTTGCTTGCTCTTGGAGAGTAGCCGTTTTGTAGCTGGAATAATGAGCACCCCTGTGCCGAGAAGCTGACTAAACATGTCGGGCGTTCCTTCCCTTCTGCAATAACCGATCGCCAGTATCTGCTGCATCTTCGACTTCAAATAGTTTGTCAGCTCCTCGACACCGGCTGGGCGATAGTTGTTTGTTCTGTGGCTGCTAATGGTGTTGTTCACCACATCGTGCCACACAACCACTTTTTTCTCCTTCAGTGGACTGTCTTCCAGTAGTCGTCGGAGGTTCTTTCCTTGGTTCAGCAAGTTGTTATTAAGGGATAGGCCAGGAATTGCTGTAACAAGGCTCTCGTATGGCTTTTTCTCACCTGTGTTAAGGGTGTTGATGCTGTGGAACAGGGAGCTAGCTGCTACAATATGAAACATTTCGGTAACTCAAATAAAAATTGGCCATATTTTACGTATCGATAAAAAAACACTATAAAAATTCTCTATACATTGATGAAAATCATTAAAAATTTTTATACTGGCCCTTTAATGGGAAAACAGTTGAAATTTCAAGCTCTTCGCTTTTTGGTTTATCACGAATTTACAAGTAAAATTGAAGAAATTTTTGCCAAAAAGTAAATTTCAAACGTTTTCGCAACTATGTGCATCGTCAGGATTATTACAATAAACTACTCTAAATGACGATAAAACATCAATTTACAAATGTTATTTACAATAAATCACATACAATTTGGTTCTAACCAATCATGATAAAAAATTAGCCAACCACAGTTGACCTCTAAGTTACTATTAAGATTAAAACACTTTTAACCTCTAAAATTAATTAAACATTTTTAAATTAATTTGTCTGGAAGTTTCTGAGTCATAATTTCGATTTAGACATGTACGTTTTGAATAAAAAACCAAAACCTATTTTGGAACTAAAAATCCCTCCCATTACACATACATGACGTCATCATTCTATTTATAAAAAAAAGAGCTAAGCTGTAAAACGACTGGCCTGCGTCTAAACAAAGCTCTACATGCTTTTCACCGTCTCTGCCAAAGCCAGTTCTTTTGGTGGTCTTTTCAACATCGGGCGACAAAAACGTTACTGTTCTCCGGCTTCGACCAGAAAGCTCAAATTGACTTACTTACATGCAAAATTAGTGAGCTCATGGCTGGGTCTCAGTATCCCCAGACCACGAGGTCATTCCTAAAAACAGGGATACTACTATTTATTATATTACGATTGTTTTTGTTCGGTAGATAAAAATCATCATCTCCATCGAAGATGGATCAACCCTTTCCCTCAACTCCTAGCTTCTCATAATCAGAAAATGAATCGAGATGTTAATTAAATTCAATTCAGGACATAATAGGGAAGCTAAAAATTTGTATAAAAAGATATGAGTTCCAGTCCCGAGACCCCTCCGGATTTTTGAATCCGGGGAAATAACACTCTTATTTCCGCTCCGGATGGCTGAATTCACGACTCCACCACCCTTCATCGTTGGCGTGAATGGCTTTGTAACGATTGTAGCGACACAATCGTTACAACTCAGAGCGGTCTCTGCTAACACTCTGTCATATTTTCTATTTC
Organism: Symsagittifera roscoffensis; assembly: GCF_963678635.1. NCBI lineage: Eukaryota > Metazoa > Xenacoelomorpha > Acoela > Convolutidae > Symsagittifera > Symsagittifera roscoffensis. Next base: position 4,939,967 of record NC_087071.1, read on the forward strand.
TCGTCGTTGTTTTTCTCGCAACTATCGTTGTTGTTGTGTTTCTTTTTTGGTTGTCTTCTAAAAATGGCCGTTTCGTCATTTCTCGGAAATATGACGTCATCATTCGAAATTTTAAAAATTCAAAATACCAAAATATCCTGGCCTTCACAGTTTGCCTAATCGTTCAAATAACGTCGCTAATCTACCAAAACTGCCAATTCTCAAGGTAAGCGGCCATCAATTTGAAATTACATTTTTGTCCATTCTGGTCGAATGTCACACACTCCCCGGACAGCCCAGTCAATGTCCCCATTGAATCTCGTAGTCTTCGTAAAAATGGTACAGTGCCATCAAACAGAACTTACGAAATGCACGAAATCACTTTTATCCACGCCATAACGACTCACTGCAGAATATAAATGGCATCATACTACATCACTATAGCCTTCCAAATTCTTTCACTAATCTGCACTTTCAGGATATGATCTAATATGAATCATTTTTTCTGACTTCCAATATCAAAGCCCTGATTTAAAACTTTTTCTCCTAGGTATTAAATGGTGTTAGTTTGCAGGACAGTCCTGCCAACCAACAAGCTAAAACTACCCTAATATGCTTCTTCCCCCACGGAAATTTTAGTTGCTATTGGTCCTGATTATTAAAATTAAGGAACTCTGTGGTTAGAAAGAACAATCAAATAACCTCTCTCTTCAAGAGATTACCCAAGCCTTTCATGTCACCACAAAAAGATCAGTCGTCCTAGTTGATTAAAAACAATCATGCAGGCTGGAATATTTAAATATACTTTTCACTCAAGCCTTTCTCAACAAATAGTTAGTGTCTCTAAAGCCACTAACTAAAATCAAAATGCAAATTTGTAAAAGCAACAAATTCTTTAATGTTTAAAACTCAACTAAATGTTTTCTTTCAGTTTCAATTACAACTTGGTTGCTCTGTTTCTCATTTGAGTTTTTTTTTCACATACAAAACAATTCTGAGTTTTGACTCCTTCTTTTTCATCACTTCTTAGTTTCTTCTTTTTTTGTCGTTTAGAAATTCTAAAACTTCTAAATTCTTCTAATTTCTTTCTTCTTGCATCTTGTTTTTTGGCCATATGTCAATGCTCCATCTCCTCCTCCTGCGACATTGACTCTGCACTTTCAGTTTCCGTGTCTTGCAACACATCGGTAGCTATCCTGACGCTGATGGAAGCAGTCCTCTAACACTTCTGCTCTTCTACTCTTTGTCTACAACAAGGTAGGGGATCAACGTTAAAGTCTCTGTTCCGGTAGAAGCTGTTGTGGAGGCCTAACGTCACGTTTCCTTCCAAATCTTCCTTCAACATCCTTCTTTCTCCCTCCCATTACAATCACTCATCCTGGATGTTCTCTTTACTGCGGTGGTCACTGCATTCCGATGAGTTACAAACGCTCGATCGAAAGCTCCTGCTCCAATGTCCAGCTGATACGCGCTGTACTCTGCTGTGCTTCGACATATGCTTCTTAGCATATTCATACAACCATAAAGTCATGTTTGCTCTAAACCATAGCATCATACGTCTCCTGGCCCATATCTTTTTCACTTCCATCGGAATGTTCAAGATTTTGCACTTGTCTCAAAAAGATCTAAATCTTTTAGACAATCCAATTTCTGCAATTGTTCTCTTTCACATAAGCTCCCAGCCATCGTATCGCCATCATAACTCCAACTATCACTATCGTTATGGGCCGTGATGAGTCTGGTAAACCCATGGAGAGCAGCTCTCCACAGTCCCAGATCAACACTAGATTACTACGCCCGGGATACCACCATGTTTGCAACAAGCAATGACAGGGAAACTCATCATGTGTTGACATGATGCTCCTCCGATTACGCTTTCTCGAAGCTTCCAGTAGTGGTTCCACTTCCATCATCATTCGGTGGACTTCATCGTTTTCATCTACTGCATTGTAATCCGTGACGGTTGATCCTCTCTACTTCTGTCTCTCAAAGTCACTGAAGTTCCCACTGGCATATCCCATGAACTCTTCTTTAGTTCTCTCCGGAACCGCTGGGAACATTTTGCACAGTAACTTGAAAGACTTTTCCGACATTCTCGCTAGTCTTACACATTTTGGTACCGAGAAGGCTTGATCCACGATCGTTCTCGTACTTTTCACATCCACAGCTACGAAATGCTCTGGGTATCTGCTCTTACACATTGGAGCTAATGTCGATCCCACCAAATATCGCGCTCCCGACGGTCTGCGATATGTCTCACTGTGTCGGATGTTCATTTCCGCGTCGATTGCTTCCCTCCACCTTCCTATGTGTTTTTGCTCAGTCTGCAAAACTCCTGGGAACACTTCTACATTGATGACCGTGACCATCTGATGCTTTTGTTCTAGATTCAATAGTGACTTTAAAGAACCAAACATGCTGTAGAATCCTAGTGCAGTCACTAGATTCACCTCGACTCCTCCATGGCAATCCGCAATTAGTTCAGTTTCTGTCTTTGCCTTCATCACAATGTTCCCAAACAAAATGGTCAACTGCTTGTGTTGTTTCTCCAAGGTCTTCACGCAATCCAGACCTCCACAGACGTGACCTTCCAGTCCACAGACTTCTGCCAGACTTCTGCAGTCACTTTTTCCTCCAAGACTAGTCCCAGCTTGGCCTGCTGATTAGCAGCGCTTCTTATCGTTGCAATTCTTGACGTCCAGGATTTTAGCAACACTGCTTGCTCGTAGTCAAAGAAGCAATCGCGTATGTCCTCATTTAGGAAAGGGTTGTACGCTATCCCTATGATTCCGGACACGTAACCTTAGGACTTCTTTCTGATTGGTCCACAGTATTCACTGGATTTCGGCAGTGCTCCCATGGATTCCTTAGTGAGCCTCAGCTCTTTGTTTGACAATCTCCTTATTTCGTCTATTTTCCTCAAGGGTTCTAGTTCCACGGGTTCTTTCATGTTCACTCGCATTGGTTTGCTTTATTGCATATCCAGCACTGCTAGCAAGAGCAAGGCTTACGCTTTTTCATCGCCTTCCCTTAGCATCTTGACACATGTGTTCAATGCTGGCACTGAAAATTGTTCTATCATGAACCGAATGAAACAGAGAGCGTCTCTCCGCTTCGCGCACGCTTTTGCCGCTTCCTCTTGGGTTATCAGATCTCTCATGCTCGTCATTAGGAGTACTTTTTCTTCATTTCATCTTTTCCTTTCTTCTGAATCATATTCCCCTCGAGTCAGTCCGATCATGCACCAGGCGAACCTCAGTTGTAACTCAGTTCTCACGTAAGGTACTGCTATCAAAGCGTGTATCTTCGGCGCGGTTCTCAATTCTTCTTCGAAAAACCGTAACACTAGCGCTCTCCATGGAAGGCTCACCAACTGCTCGATCGTTTCTGCATGGATTTCAGACGACGCTAGAGTCCCATATGCTTTCTGTTTCAGGGTGGTGCCTTGCATCATCGTCTCCAAATAACCTTCCATGGCACTTTTGTCTTCCAGAGCCGTTAAGTGTCCTCTGGCCCAACTCCTGTACTCCAACATCTCCATGTATCCACCAGCGGGCTCATCTATTGATACAGTATCCGACACTGTCAGTCGGTTATATTCCACTGGGACTAGCTGTCCTACAACACTTCCTTTTCCGTGGTTCATGGGAGACGGTTTAAACTCTTCCATAGTACTCTCTCCACATTGGCTGAGTATTTCCTTTTCTAATGTTGCTCCAGTCAGAGTGCGGTCACTCCTCTTGGTTTTGTAATCAGTTGATTTTATCCCTGCCATGAGAATGGGTAGCACCATCGCTACATCAGTCAGCATCCTGTCTGTGCCAGGCAATCGATCATCACCTCGTCCCAAATCCATAGCTTCTTCGACTCGTTTTCTTTTCGCTGAGTTGACAGCTTTCATCGAGTTTTCGGAATCCACTTTCGTCTTTCCCGCCTTCCTCAATGTCACCTTGCTGTCCAGTTTCATCTTCATTTCATTAATCTTGTCAATCACCAATTTTGATCGCATCGTTCCTTGCCGGGTTCTTGACAGATATACCACTTCTCCTTTGTCTTCTTGCGGCGTCATCTCTTTCGTCAGTGGCTGAGTCGAGCAGTGGCTGAGTCAGTGGCTGAGTCGAGCAATCACTCACTCAATCTTCCTTCACACTCTTCGAGTTCGTCAAGGATCTCCCGCATTAGTGGTCGGCTCAGACATAGTTTCAAAATGGACTGGGTACCCTAGCTCTGAACTACTGCCCAGACCTCTTCCATAAGGCTACTCTGTCCATTCTACATCCCGTCCTATTTTCATGGTCCCTGTGGTGCACCTCCCACTCTTCTTCGGGCAACGTTCCCAAGAAAGTAACTCTGGCAGCGCCTTCTTTTCTTCTTCTCCTTTTTGGTTCCATGAGGAGTCTCTGTTCTGTATCTTTAGAATTTCTCGGAGAGCCGCTCTCCGACAGATTCCGGCTCGTTTCCATGAAGGCTGACGGGGGTTCCAGCGTGTCCAATGCATCAGCGCCGCTTTCAAAATCACTGAAGAAATTGAAGTCAAGGCGGGAGAATCCTCCTGTCGATGCCTTATTGTCTTCTTTCTCGGCCTGATCGGGTTCCTGTTGCATAGGTTCCGCCGGTCGACGGCTTCCTCCCTGCCCATCATCTCCTTCTGATTTTTCTTTCGAATTTGAGGGCCCTTGCTCTTCACTTCTGGCCCCTTCCGGAAGTTTCGGTATGACTAGCCTGCCAGCTGACAGATCATCTTCCTCTTAATAGACTATTTTGACCTCCTCAGAGCCGAATGGTGCTAGCAAGGTTCTCGTCTGTAGCGTTCCTCCCACCGTTAACTTCGGTTTCACACTCGTCAAGATCAGGGATGCCTCTGGTAATTCAGCTCTGCCTCCCATCCTCATAGGCGCTAGATCCAGTTTCGCCCATTCTTTGTCAAATCCCCCAGGCTTCGGAGTCGCTGCTTTGCTTATTCGCCTTCTTGTTGCTTGATCCGTGTAAGCAAATCGCATATGCTGCAACACTGCGGCGTTTCTGCCCACAAAACACGGATCCATCGTTTCCGAGAATTTCGCCACTCTCCTTTCATTGGTCTCAAACGCTCTCAACCTAGGAGTTTGCACTACGGAGACTGCTCTGAGCAACATCCTTCTTATCAGAGGGAATTCAGAGATTTCCTCTGGCAATTTCTTGTTATCACCCCAACCTTTCGTCTCTTCTCTCACCTTGTGGTATGCTGCAGTGAGTCGAGGAATTCTCGCGATCTCGCCATTTGTCTTGTCGTAGGGCCTTAGATTCCAGAGCTTTAGGAATACTTCAAGGTGCCCTCTGTCCACTTCTCCCATACGATCACGGAAGGAATCGTCGATGTTGACGACTGTCATCTCTGGCTCCGATATCTTTGCAAACAGTAGATCTTCACTCATGAGTTCTCGCAATACGTGCTGCTCATATCAATTCAGTGCACTTCCGTCCACTGCTGATATGAGGTTCAGGTGCAGCACCAACCTCCTGTATGCTTCCACCTTAACATCAGGGAACGCAAACGTGACTGCTGGTCCGTATATGACTGTCACGTGGCTCCTCTGATCAACGCTAAGGGATCGGTCCTCATAGCTAAGCTCAGATCAGTTAGCTGGGGCATGCCCCCAACATGTCGTCGCACGTCTTCCTCCCTCTGGATTGTTTCATCTTCTCCTGTTCCAAAGCGATTCTGCTGCAGGATGTACTGGCTAAGAGTATGTCTCAAATCTCTTATATTTTTCCAGGAATCCGTAGCTAGCTTCACGTCGAACTTCCTCACATTGTCTCTTATCTGCTCTGGGTAGCGCGTCAAATTCATCAGCCCTCCCAAGTTTCAATGCATTATTGCAATCAACGTTAGAATTCCAACTAATCGCAAGTTTTGAATTCCTTGGGTGAACAGTACAGCCAGTCCTTTCACAAAATTTTCTGCTCCAAATGTCACGAACAAGTCTACTAGTTCAACGATCGATACTTCCACTACTGCTTGGAGCAATTCCTTCATCAAATATCGAGAAAGTGTTGGATAAGTTTTCGCCAAGAAGGACGCGGTCCATCCGGCTCCTAGCCCTTCCAGCATGCTATCAGTCCGGTCAAAGCCTTCTTTCCCCTTCACTTTCTGGGTCCAGAAAGCTTCCAGGGTAACTTGGCACACTCTGATAACAAACTCGGCTTATTTCTCTTCAGCATTTTCGGCCAGGTTCACCTCCTTCACTAAATAGGCATGGATCTTCTTGATCATCACTGGGCCTTGCTCGAAAGCATCCGTGCCCAACGCTGCTATCAAAGGGGTCAAGAGCAGCCACTGGTTAGCCTCGGGTTTCGTCCTCAAAACCGTCGCTTACAAGTGAGCTCTGTTCTCCTTGGAGTTCTTTCTCCTCTCTCCTTCCTCTCTTACTTCCATTCCTCGGAACCATAAATTGTTTGACATCGCTACGATTACTCGATGGTCATCGTCAATTCCTGGCTTCAATTTAAGTTGTCTACTGAAGTTGGACAGTTCCAACCCCAGTACTTCGTCCAATACTAGCATGTGTAGTGAATGGTCCTTGAATCCTCTCATCGCATTCGAGATGTCCGACCACACCGGAGGTACTTCAGCTCTAAGTGGCCTCAGATTCTCCATCTGTATCTCGCGATTTGGGGCAGATATGATCACATCATATTTTCCTCCCAAGAGCAAAGCCACAATCGCATACACGAAGTTCAGTCCATCCGGGAGATGTGCATATCCAGGATACTGTGCAAACACGGCTCTCGGTGTTATTTTAGTGAAGGCACCCTCTTTCAGCTTCACCCATTGACTCGAGGATATCTTTTATAGATAGCCATACAGCGGCTTTGGCTGTCGTAGGCTCTCTGAGTCTGCTCAGGAAACCTCTGCTGTGTAGATGGACATTAAGGCCAGCGAACACAATTATAATTGGGTTCATATCTGTCTGCCTTTGCAAACCAAAACAAAACAGGTCTAAACTCGGATATTCGCGGCACTAAGTCTAAATTGAACAATTGGTGTGGATTGAAATCCAAAACGTTTTTGAGAAAAGTGATTGCCCTGAGGAATTTAGAAGGTCTAGCTCGGGCAGTCCGAAGACAGATAGGTAACACAGGAATCGGTGGGTGCAATAGACGCCCAGTTGAGAAAATTCACTGCCTTCAAGTTTTGTCTGTTTGGTGCAGCACCAAGCAGGGAAAGCTCTTTCTTTAGTAACAAGTTCGACTATTGTATTGCGATAGCCTGAAAGGACGTTTTTCATGGAAAACATTCTTATTTTTGTTATTTTTGGTTTTAAATCAATAATTTTTGTGCTTGATTGGGTAGTGAGATCACTATTTTTTAGATAAACTGATATCATCATACTGTGCTAGCTTCACTTTTTATCACTAATAATCGATCATTGTGAATAAATTGTATACACGCTGCACTGAGATAACATACAAGGATTCGTGGTCACTATTTACTAGAAACGTATGAAATTTATTGTGTCGTGTTATTATTATCAGTAGTCAGATTAAAAGGACACTAGTAATCGAATTGAGTGTATAGGCAGTAAGAAGTGATAATATAAAAATGAGTCTAGAGAAGTCAAGGATACCTAAACTGAGTGATAGCTCAAGGAAATTCATACGGGTTGCGTTAGGTCCAGGTCGACCGCTGCCAACATTATAACATCAGGCCAAAACAGAGACTTGGAGGTATATACGAAGTCTGAACTTGCGACTATCATAATCTTGGCTTTCCTCATTTCTGCCTTGTCATATGCAGCAAACATGGTCTCATCTTTCTTCATCGCCTTCAACCCACCGAATCTCTGAACATCACCTTCCTGATTCACTTGTTTCGGGTACGCTCTTTCTTTCACATGGCCTGGGGGTGCTTTCACCTGCCTGAACATCTTTACATGTTGTCCAATTGGCGTTCTCGTCGTCAGGAATCTTCCAGGTCTCCCTTCTCAATTTCCTTCGTCATGATTCAGCTTCACGTCTTGTAACGGTCTTGCATTCACTGGACCCATTGTATTGTTCGAGGGCAGTCTCTCTAAATCGGCAAACCTCAAGGCAGTTGTAGAGCTGAAGTTTATGCCCGCAGCTATTAACCAGTCCACGCCTGTTATTGAGTACAGTCCGTTTACAGACAATCTCGCTCCGTTCAACATCCTCATGGCATCTGCTGCAAAGCTCACCGTCTGAAGATTCAGTTTCATCAGATCATCCTTGTATATGTGCCAGGGAGAAGGTATAGGTCTCAACCACATCAGAGAGCTCCTGTTTGGGCGTCGTTCCTCTCGACTGTTGCTCGTCGTCTCTGATCTCGTATCCGATCTAGAGGTGCTGGTCGTTTCCACTGTCGGGTTGAAAGGCCCTAATCTTCGTCTAAGATTGATGGTTCTTCTCAAGGGCGCTTCCCCCAATCGATCTTGTACGTCCGTTCTTTGCCCTGGCTCGCTAGAGTTTCTTGGCCTCTAGTTCGTCACGGCTGGGACCGTTCCCAAACGTGTTTCTAGGTTAGGAGGCACAAAGGTTGAAATTTCCGGTTTATTCGATGTTTCTTCCTTCTTCAGCATTCCCGTGTCAAAGAGTACAACTTCCATTTCATCTAATCGCTCTTGGAAAATTCTGTTCAAAAAGGCTTGTCCCTCGATGCTATCAAAGTGGATGACGTCAGTAGTCAGTCTGGCCTGATCCATAGCTCTCAGCTCGTGCTCAATATCCATAAGGATCATCCGTCCAGCATTCTGACTCGCAAGATTCCTTAGGATGTTGTTCCACCTGATTACTCCTTCATTGTGTCTTCTCCCTGCTGCAGTCAACGTCCTCATTGGTACAATGCAGACGGTCAGGACCGCGCAGTTGAATCTCTGCCAGTGAGTAGTAAATAGGCACACCATCGTTGACTCCCATAGCGCCTCTTCCTCATCTGAGCTTCTCGGTATGTTATTCGTCCCTACTAGGATCATTACGTTAGGGATTCTCCCTGGGTTCATCAGCTCCACCATCCGAAATAACTGGGCTATCGTTACGCCTCCAAACGCCATCACCGTAGTGATCCAGGAAGTCCTCCAATTTTGGAGAACTCTGACCAAGCTGTCCCCCAGTATCAGATGTGATGTCCCAATTGGCGGTTGCTGCATGTTTACTACTGGGTTTCAAGTTCATCGATTGAAGCAGGCTTTCGAATCCGTATCCGGAACTCCTGTGAAGCTATGCTTCAACTGGTTGTTCTTCTGCACGTCAATCACTCGGGACACTTTCTTTGCCGGCATCTCTCGTATCTTTCTGTCTGGGATCCTAGAATTCCTTGTCGATTATGTTGCATTACTAACTCCCTCTCTGGTCATCACGTCTTGGTAGAGTTGTACTCTGCCCGTGTCATCGATTGTTCCATAGGGTGCATTCAACCCGGGCCCTGGCGCATTCCTGTTGGCAACCAGTGGTCCAGCTGTCTCTATCATATTCCTCACTGTTTGCTCCACGACTGGGTCACCTAAGGTGTCACGCGGATCCAGGACTGTCATTCGACCAGTTGTAGCCGTGAGTCCCGTTTCTGTAGTCTGACTCATTTCTCGAGGCGTCAAGAGTTCCATCGGGGGCTGCCCATGAGTAATATCCCTTGTAGGTATCACTTTTTCTACGGCTCTCGTTAACGACAGACGCTCCGATAGCTGCTTGTATTCTCGCCTCAAGCGCTCTATTTCTTCACCCTGCTTCTTGTTGCAGTCTTCAAACAGTCTGTTCCACATTTCTCTGTCTTTTTCCGTACTGAGCATGGTTTTGGTCATTTTGTCCAGCTCCCTTTTGGTCTTCTTCAGTTCTTCTATCGTTCCGTTAAGATCTTGCAAAGTTTCGTTCGTCTGAACCTCTTCTTCTACTCTCGCCCTCTTTGGAGGCACAGCTGCTCTCAGTTGTGAACTAAACGAGGCAGCATCGCTGTTCATCTCTGATGCATCCTTCTCAGACCAGGCCTAGGCTTGGTTGGCAGAGGCATCTCACCTGGCTGGTAGGTCCTGGAACTTCCCAATCCAGGCTCGTTCGCCAATTCACTTGCTAAGAGAGCCCCGTTTCTCCACCTCATTACCCTCATGTTCGGGCGGTCTATCAGTTCTGTTTCTCCATATGCTGCCATCAATAGGACTTCCGTGGGGAGTTCCCCACGGTTATCATGCCCCAAGATGTTTATTAAGGCGGCCAGTAACATGACTACCTCTGGGATCCATCAGCCGAAGATAGATCGCATCTATCATCAATCCTACGTACGCCTCTGCTTGATCCATATATTCGTCCAAATCGATGTTTTCTATCTTCTTCTAGATTCGATTCTTATTATCAGTTTGATCAATTGAAATCAGGTGAATAATTAAACGATCAATCCAGAAAAGAGGTCATTTGTCAGTTTTACTCTAATTGTATATTAAAATGTATTTCAAACAGTCAGATAAAAAGATTTTGATCCTAAAGTTTATTAAAGTCAGTTTGTTGCTAAAACTTTGGAATTCGACCTAAGAAAGGACAGTCCAAACTTGATATCTATTGTCTTTATATTGTTTTTATTGCTTGACTTGAGATTGATTGTGGGATATTTATGAATGCATAATGAGACCATTCGGGGTCCCAAATGTAGTCTGATTGTTCTGTGATGGCGGTATCATCGTTTGAATTTTGAGGCTAAATTTTTTTCTTGCTTGTGAAATTAAATCTATATTATGTGTGAAATAATCTATTATAAACCATGCCAAAATTTTTTGTAAGTCATGTTTTGTATGTTGTGAAACTTCATCTTTAGTGAAATTTTCTTTAATTATATGTAGGAAAGTTGAAAATAGTGTGATTTCATGTCGTACCCTTATATGTTTGGATGTCTCTGTCGGTGAGACATTTGAGATTGGGATTTCGTTTTCTAATATTGAAATATAACTATATATTATTGCAAAAACTTCATTAGTAAATATGGAGTTTGCTCTTTGTGAGTTATGATATTGTATGCTTTTTATATATTCTTGAAAATTCTAAAAGAATACTTTTGAAAATTCTAAGTCAAGATTGTCTGTTTGAATTACATATCTGCGGTGATTCGGGTTTGGTGTACTGAATTCTATGGTGTAGATTCCGTATTGTTGTGTTAAATTACATATGTCTTTCAGATAGTGATCAATAATTTGTCTTTTGTAATTTGTCTTCCTCCCTATGTCCGGTTTCTTAGGGTCCTCGCCTGTTTCCGCTTCTAAATCTCCGGTCTCTCTTGCTATTCTTGATTTTTTTATTAAAAAATTTTCAGTGTGGGTAAGTCCTACCCCCACTCCCCGGCAAAAATATCCATCGGCGTCCCCGTCGATCGCGTACCGGATATCACGTCGAGATTGGAAGCCGGAATGAGTAGTCGCCCTTCCTGGACAGCCCAGGAAGGATCCTCTCGTTCTGTTTTCATGTATTTCATGCTTTGACGATCTACATCTTGAATCGTGACACTGGTCTCCTTTGGGTCCGACGTCATATTGTTCAGCGACTTCAAGACCCGCAGATTCGTCAACTCTTGTTCGTAGGATTGCTGTTGCTCATCGTCCAATTCTACCTCGGGTTTCGACTGGTCCTCGATCCAGTCCTCGTCGTGATCATCGACTATGTCAATGTCCTGTGACACATTTAATTCTTCTAGACCCACTACTTCTTCCACTATCTTCTTTAGATCTATCCTGTCTACTACAAATTCGTCGCGGTAAGGGTTATTTTTCTTCCTGGCTCTTGTCCTGTCATTCTGTCGAGAAAGTATTGTGAACGGAAGATCTGGTTCCAAAATCTTGGGAACCTCTTTTTGTTCGGGGTCTTGCCAGTCCTCCTCTGCGTAGGGTAAGGTTTCTTCATCCGCTTCAATCACCTCGTTTGGATCCAGGTCCAGTGGTTGACTTGTTCCTTCCTCTACGACTTCATTCCCATCGTTGTTTTCCCTGGTGCCCTTCTCGTTGACCTTACAGGCAGGGTCCATCATCAGATAATCCCCCTCTTCCAAGTCTGCAGGTATACACCAACCTTCTGTCGAGGGGTTGTGTGGCCTAGTGTTTTCGTAATGAGCGGCTCGACCAGTATCCAGTCTATAAAAGCGTCCCTCTTGGTGCACATCCGTAATCATGAACGGTCCGCTCCACTTTTTAGGAGCTTTTTTGTTCCTTTCGGTGTTAGACGTTCTGAAATACCCATACGTAGTCCTCTACCGAATAAGCTTTTGCACCAGCTGTTTTTTTGTCAAATCTTTTCCTCTGCCTTGCCTGTGCCTGCTGAGTATTTCGTCTACATAAGTCGTTGACGTCTAATCACATTCCCTACATAGACCTGTGGTGACGTCTTCTTACCCTCATACTCTGGGTAGAAGAAAGTCAGGGGCAAAGACTTCTCGTGTCCGGTTAGCATCATGTGTGGACTAACTCCGGTGGTGGAATTTTGTGTGCTGTTATAAGCCCCCATCACTTGTGGAAGGTATTTGTCCCAATCGGTCATGTACCTGGAGCAATATGCCCTCAGCAACGATACTAAGGTTCGATTCTGCCTTTCTACTAAGCCATTCTTCTGGGGATGGTATGTCGTGGAGTGAGCTTGAGCAACCTGTGAGCGTCTCATAAACTCTTTCGTGAGTTCCCCCACAAAAGCTGTTTCATTATCCGATTGAAATGTCATCGGACAACCATGTCTCGCAATCCACGTATTTATCAGGTGATTGCACGTCTCTTCCGCTGAGGCAGTTATGCAGGGCACGGCCTCTGCATACTTCGTGAAGTGATCTATCATGACCAAAACTTGATCGTAACCACTGTCTGTGATACATATCTTTTGGTGATCAAGCTGCACCACCTCGTTGAATTCAGACGACTCGATTGACTGCAAAGGAAATCGCATTTTTTTGGATTCTTCGCCTGTTGGCATAACAGACATGCTGTTACCCACTTCTTGCATGCCTTTTTTCATTCCAGGCCACTCAAAGTGCTTCAGGATCCTCTGATATACTTTGTCGATTCCCTGGTGGCCCATCTAATTATGCGACCTGAAGAAAAGTTCTGTCTGATAGAGTTGCGACAACACTATCGCGTTATACTTGTACAGGACTTTGTCTTCTTCTCTTCTCTTGCAAGCCACGATCCCGTCCTTGTTCAGATATTAACTTCCCTCTTTCTGCTCAAAGTACTGTCTCAGAATTCGGTTACTGTCTTCCTCCTCCTTCTCGATCCACCTTTCGATCCACCTTTTCAGGTTGCTTGTCATGCGTTCATTTCTCTGCGCTTTTAGTAGGTCCGAGAGTCTGTATCTTGCCTTCAAGTACGTCTTCAAGACGCTCATCTGACTATTCAGCTCATTGGGCTGATGCGTGTCTTCTTCGATCTTAACGCACCAATTCTTTGCCAACGGCTGTGTTTCCTGTTCGATCGGCTGAAGATCAGTCCTGACTACTTCTTTTTGTGGCCACAGACTTATCAAACGTTTCGATACCGCTATTGTTTCCAGATCATCCGCTGCGTTATCAAAGACTCTTTCACCTGGTATGAGGTAGCGATCACTATCAGGGACTTGATATACCTCCCTGTCCAGATCCCTTGGTCGAGTCTCCACTGGCAGTGTGTGGATCGCTAGCTCTGACAGTTCCGATCCTAAGCTCGAGTTTCTGTCTGAGTAGGTGTCGATTCCTGAGTTTCGGGAGTTGTCATCCATTGAAGAGTCTGCGATAGAGCATGTCCCCTCCTCTGGATCGGTTCTGTGCCTTCTTCGCATCCATCCAAACTCCCCGGAAAAAAATTTATTCTCCAGGTCCTGTTTCTCATTATGAATTTTTTCATCTACATGACACTCCCCGGACAAACTTCCCTGTCCCGGGTATTGATCTTGAACTCGCCGGCTATTCTCACTGTTCGTCTCCCCGGACAAACAATCTTGCCCCAGGTTTCGTTCAACCTTCTCACCTTCTTTATCCTGGTCCTCAAAGTTAATGGTTTTCTTTTGCGTATCGTTCCCCTGTTCTTTCCGACTGTATGAAGTACTGGTTAAAACCTCGTGGATACCTGTTGCTGAACTATCGTCCTACAGTTCCTCTCGTTTTCTTTGTGTTGTCGTCTCGACGGCATGATATTCACCTTCTCACTGACTGTCTGTGACGCCATAGCTGCTGCCCACTCGGAGTCATCTCTGGTCACTTCTCTCTCTAACAATCCACCCAGCATCCGCATCACTTGCGGTGTGACCTGCACCGTTTTATCCAATAATGAGAGGCTGTTAATATTCATAAGAGAGAGTTCCTGCTGGACCAGGTTCGAGCGCAGCATTAGGTCTAAGGGCACCGGTTCCTTCTTCGATAGAATCTTTATCTCGGCTGTTTTCTCTACAGGTAACTCAGGATAACCTGGGATTGGATGTCTAGACTTATCCAACCATCTCGTCAAGGGAAGCGCTTCATAAGTTTCTTTGTCCAGAAACGAGAATCCTTCCTTGATTTCTGCCTGATTGGCTTGCTTCTGTTCCAACCTTTCATAGAACTCGGTTTTCTTGCTGAGGCTGTCAGCATCTTGGTGTTTGTCCCGCATCCTGTGCTCGATTATCATGTGGTAGCCATCTAATCTCACTATCCATCTTCCAATATAACATTGATACATCGAGTATGTCTTCAACCAGGCTAAAGCTCCACGCGTAATTTAAAGAGAACGCTCCCCAAGTACGCGCGGTACTTTTCCAAAATTATGGCTACTGTAAACCTTCCTGCTTTTGGTGCACCATATTTCATCTCAGTGTCACTTAACACCTTACTGCCATATGCAATGGGACGGAGAACGGTTCTTCCATTCCGTTCCTGCTCCTGATGCAGTATTCCCGAGATGGCTACAACTGATGCGTCTGTTTCAAGAACATACATGCCCTTTTCATTAGGCAGGCCTAGCACTGGCGCTTCGCACAGTTCCCGCTTTATGTTCTCGAAAGCCGTTTGAGCTTAATCGCTCCATTCGAACTTCTTTCCTTTGTTGCGCATCAGCTTCTGCATGGGATACACCTTGTCTGCATATCCTTTTGGCAATCTTTTCGGTAATAATTGGCAAACCCTAGGAAGCTCATGAGCTGTGTGTCCGTTCTGGGAGCCTTCCATGTCAACACAGCTTCTACTACTTCCGGGTCCGGCCTCACACCATGCCTGTCCACCATTCTTCCTAGGTACTTGATCGAATCCGTCAGGATCTCGCATTTCGATGGTTTGCTCTTTAAGCATGCTCCCTTCATCCAGTCAAAGACCTCATCGAGCCAATCAATGTAGTCTTTTAGGGTTGGTGTTGCTATGACCACTTCATCCACGTAACACATCACAAGATTCCCGTACTTCTTCGTCACTCTGGTCAAAGCCTGAGCATCAGTCTTTGAAAAGGGGCCATTGCGTTGCACAAGCCGAAGGGCATCCTATTCCACTGGTACAATCCCAACTCGCATGCGAATGCGGTCTTTTCTCTATCCTTCTTACGCAGAGGGACCTGCCAGAAGGCAGAACCCAAGTCCAATGTGGTGCAGAACTTGACATCGCCAAGTTTAGAGAGGCTCTCGTCTATCCGAGGTATCGGGTACGCATCTTTTATTGTTACCGCGTTCAAGTAGCGAAAGTCGCAACAAAACCTAAGCTGCCCCCTTTCTTCTTCGCCATCAATACCCCGCAAGCCCATGGCAATTTCGAGGGTTCTATCATGTCGTATTCGAGCAACATTTATATTTCCGCTCGGCACGCTTCCCATTTATGTGGCGTCATTCGTCTTGCGCCTTCCCTATGGGGAACGGCGCCTTCCTCAAGTTCGATTTCGTGCTCGACGAAGTTACAGCAACCGATGTCCGCCTTATGTTTTGAAAATACATCTGCGTTCCAATTTGAAACCGCCCGCAATAATTCAAAATCTCCGTCACCTAGTTTCCCTTTTAAGTGTTCTATTTCTGGCAAAACCAGTTTGTCAGTTTCTAGTTCATATGACGAGGGGTGATCCGGAAAATTCGAGCAGCTCGACAAACCTTCGTCCGTTTCGGACTTCAGTGAAAACAGTTTATGAAGAGATTTTAATTTATTAATCCTTTTTAATGTTTTATCTTTATTGGCATGATAAGGACAGTCTTTCACACAAATCTCTTGTCGGTCCTAATCGTCGGTCCTCGTCGGCAAAGCGTAACCAAGTTTCTTTCCACGCTGGATTGTAACCGTGGTGTCCAGTGTATTCAATAACACACTGACACACAGTCCGTTTTGAGTTACCGAGAAGCTCCGGCCTAAAATCACTGGATTTTGACTATTTGGATTCGGTACCAAACAAACCTGTTTACTATCACTTAACGAATTTAAATTTCTGATTCTATAAATTGCTACTACCGCTTGTCCCGGCTGTAGTTTTACCTTTCTATCTAAAAAGATTGGTTACTTAATTTCACCTGTTATTATTCTATTAACTGGTTTTTTAACATACTTCCGGTCCGGGTTTCTAATCCTTATTAGACCGTTGTTTAAGTCAATCATCACGTCAAAATTCCTGGTTAAATCTCTGCCCAAGATGAATTAGTCGGAGTCATCCAGATTCTCTACTACCAGGAAGCTCATCCAAAAATCCCATCCTCCCATGTGGAGGACCGTTATTGGTGTTCTTCCGGCTACGTAAATCGCTCCTCGATTGGCCGCGGCCAGTCGGAGATTCGTCGGAGTTAGATCTTCCCTCGTGAAGCCCATTCTTTCCCAAGTTTTTATTGGCATCACACTCACTACCACTTCTGTGTCCAGAAGCCCCGTGACACCGATTTTCTTTCCGTTGGTGTCGAGCAGATGTGCAGTTACATCTGCTTCATATCCAATGCGAACCGCTCATTGTTGCATCATGGCGTCATTGCCTATTCTACGGACTTTGAATTCTTCTTCACCCAAAGAGATCTGTCCTATTTGGTCACTGTCTGTTGTCACATATGTCCTAGTGTAGAGGCTAACTCTATCCACGTTCAGCATCACTTGAATCGGTCCATAGACTTCCACGTAGCGCCCTTGAAGCTTCTTTATTCGAGGGCCACCCGTTGTTAGTGGTGCTCGCACAGCTCTTGACTCAGTGCACGACTCCAACTGCCTCAGATAATCTGCATATGTGTCCAAATGCATCAAGGTGAACTCTGATGGTTCACTCAGATTTCTGATTACCTGGTGTCCCGCTACCGAGATTCTCGATTGTATTTTGCTTCCTTGTGGCACCATACCGAACCTCTGCCGTAGATCACTCGGTGCTTTCGTTTCTTTGACCTCTGGTGCCTCGAAGGCGTTCAGTTCTTCCTGCAATATCTCATTTTCCAATTCGAGCTTCACCTTTTGTTCGATCTCCTTCGTTACCAATTCCTGCTCGACTCTATTTAGAGCGTCCCTCGCGGCTGCTCTATAATCAATCTGGAAGTCATCCGCCGCAGTCACCGGTTCCGGTTCACATGTCTCTTCCGTTACCGCGTGCATTTTCTTCGTTACCAGCTCTTGCGGTTTTTCTTTTCTGCGCGCCCACGCTTCACTCAATAGGCGAGCCTTGCTGGCTTTTACACCCGATAAAGCTTCCTCATGCCTTGGATGCTTGTTGTCTGCTACATCATCCCAGAATTGCGGACAATCCAGTTTAAAATGACCTTCCAACTTGCAAAAGAAACAACTCGGGTCAAATTTTGCAATTACTCCTCTCATGAAATCTTCATGGTCGACTTCTGACGCATTTTCGTCTTCGAGGCTAAAACCTATTGCTTTCATGCCCTGTTTGTAAGTTGGGCATGCTGACACATGAGGGTCCGTCGAACTGCAATTTGCACAAGAGGTTCTCTTGTCCATATCGTCCCTTGGTTTATACCAGTTGTTCCCTTGGTTTGCTGGTCCGTTGTTAAAAATGCCATAATTGTTCTTGTAATATCCAGATCTCGATGGAGGCTTCAGCTAAAGATATTCTTTTGACTTGAGTCTCAACTCCTCTGGTGTTGGCTCATTGGTTGAGAGTGGTGCGTAATGCGTTGCTAACATTGTTCGAAGTTCATCATTCTTCACACCACCGATGAATTTTGAGGCTACTGCCAGGTTCAACCTTCTGTTTGATTCATCTGGTTGGCTGCGCCTTCTCAGCATCTCCAAATCGTCTAGAAACTTGTCTATCGTCTCATCTTCTCGGTGCCTCCATTTCTCGAAGCGATTCATTGCTTGGTGTCCCTGCACCCTTGATGCAAAACGATTTAACAAGATTTCAAAGATTTTCTCAGCAGTATCACGTTGGTATTGCTTTTTGGCCATCACGCAGTTCAGGGCTGTCCATTCCAAGTTACTGGCAAGCGCACTGCATTCTTGCTTTTCTGACAAGTCTTCTTCCTCAAAATTCAGTTTCTTTACCTCTATCCAGGTATCTATACAGCCATCAGATTCTTCTTTATAGTTTCTTGGTTTCTTATAAACTCTTCTGGACTTCTCACTACGTCCATTGGTTCTAGATAATCTCGTAAGGAATATCTCCAAAGACCTGTTCTGAGGTTCAAAGGCTGTGGCCGTTGATGTAGCCTCTCTTGATTGCCACGCCTGAGTATCATTGCCCCCTGATAAGGGTTCTGTACTTGGAACTTCCCTTCCGTCCGATTCACTCGGATTGTTTCTTCCTTGGCTCGCATGACTCATCCCTGGGCTCGCATGACTACTGTTCCTGGAATCACCTCTCCCAGTCGCATGTGTGCCTTGCGTCGGTCGTTCGTTTGAAGTCTGTCTGTTGCCAGTTGAACTTCCTCCGATGTTTGGGCCCCATGTTCTATTATCCCCTGTGGCATAGCCTGCTGAACTGCCCCGTACCTTTAGTGGGTCCATATGTCCTTCTCCTACATTGTTGGTCATTGAAGTTCACCCTCGGCTGCCTGCTGGGTCCTCCCGAGTTCGGTTCCCCATCTTTTGGTCCACTCCTGCTGCCTATTAGCCCGTCCAACCTATCCATGATAGCCTGAGTTCGCCTCTCCATCATCGCATCTATCTGTGTGTCAGGAGTCCCAAGAGTCTGCTCTTGTTGAATTCTCAACTTCTCCATGTCGTCTCTCAATCGTAACTCTCTTTGTTCCGCTTCTCTTGTCATTCGCGACAAGCTCTTCGCCAAGTGTTCATCCGTTCTTTTCTTCAAGCGTTTTTCACTTCTACTAATTTCTTGTCTATTGCGGTTTACTTCTTCCGGCAGACTTCTTCTCTCGACTTGGACTGCTCTTTCTAGCTCACTCATTCTTATGGACATCTGTTCATTCTGTTCTCCTATGCTGCCCACTATGTTGGTCAAGGCTTCCTCAATTGATACTCCGTTGTCCACTAGTGGCGTCACAACTGGTGCTGTCACCCTGTCGATCCCAGGTAGCTTGGTGCTGGTCGAGATTCGGGATTTGATTCTCTGCCTCGACGTCTTTTCATTATCCACTTCCGGATCCGCCGGTGCGTTGCTTAGCCCTGTGTTTCTACTCTCCCCAGTTCGCATTTCCAAATTCGTCATACTCACAAAGTCTCCTGACTGGCCTGGTGATTTGTGGTTTTGCTTATTGTCCTCACTACACCAAATTGGTCCATGGTGCCAGTCCCTTTGCGGTTGTATGCTTCATTCTCCTGAGTCGAATTATTGAGGCTGACTCGAGATCCAAAGTCAACTTGCTCGTCATTGTCCTCTTCTTCCTCCTGGGATTCTCCTTCATCGCCTGTACCCGCTCCCATGGTAATCGGAAAGATGTTTCCGAAGGTGTTTTTCACTCTCTCTGAAAATGATGAGGACATTGCCTGTTTCTCCGTCACGCCTGCCACCATGGTGTTGTCAATGGGAGATCTTTTAGTTGCCACAATTTCAGTAGAGATGTCGGACAGTTCAGACATCTCCTCTCGGTCCAGTGTCCAGGTGGCAAAATCTTGGCTTTGTTCTACCGGAGTAGATTCACTCGCCAGCCTTCTGTTTCCTCTCCCCTCCGGTCCATGTATTTTCTGGTTCTCATTCATGGCCTGGTCCGGATGGTTCTCCACTTCTAGCATTGCTTTTTGCTCTTCTAAAGACTTTTGAATCTTGGTCTTAACCATTCTGCCTGAAACCGTCTCCCCATTGTCGGTCCGGGTTCGTGTGATCCTTTCCACAAACGGGTCGGTCATTGCTTTTCTCTGTTTCTCAGGTATGAATTTCCTTGAGCTATCACTCTGTTTAGGTATCCTTGACTTGTCTAGACTCATTTGTAATCTATCACTTCTTACTGCCTATACACTCAATTCGATTGCTAGTGTCCTTTTAGTCTAACTACTTGTAATAATAACACAACACAATAATTTTCTATTTTTTCTATTAAATAGTGATCACGAATGCTTGTATGTTATCACAGAACAGCGTGTATAAATTTTATTCACAATGGTCGATAATTAGTTGTAAAATGTGAAGCTAGCACAGTATGATGATATCAGTCTATTTTAAAGATAGTGTTCTCACTACCCAATCAAGCACAAATATTATTGATTAAAAACCAAAAATGATAAAGTAAGATAATTTTCTATGAAAAACGTATGTTTTCTGTACTTTTAGTCAGTCGTAATACATTAGTCGAATTTGTTACTGAAAAAAGAGCTTTCCCTGCTTGGTGCTGCACCAAACAGACAAAACTTGAAGGCAGTAATTTTCTCAACTGGGCGTCTATTGCACCCACCGAGTCCTGTGTTACCTATCTGCCTTCGGACTGCCCGAGCTAGACCTACTAAAATCCTCAGGGCAATCACTTTTCTCAAAAACGTTTTGGATTTCAATCTACACCAATGAGTTACACATTCTTGTTCAGTTTAGACTTAGTGTCGCGAATGTCCCAGCTTAGACCTGTTTTGTTTTGGCTTGGTTTTTTATAAAAGGCAAGTTACCAGTGCAGTCACTGGTTCCCAGCCTATCTCTTAATAACCTAATACCTTTAATTCCGGATTGGTAAAAATAGGACCCCTCTGGATTGGTAAAAACAAGACCCTTCCGGATTGGCAAAATTGGGACCCCTCCTGATTGTCAAAAATAAGACCCCTCCGGATTGGCAAAATTCTGGAACCCCTCCGGATTGGGACCCCTCAGGGTTTGTAAAAATAGCCTCTCGGAGACTTTCTAAATTTTTATTTCTCCCGACACCCTTCCGGATACGTTCTTCGATGCTTTTATGCTGTTTGAACTAACTAGGAAGGGTGTATCTTCTTTCCCAAGGCCCTGCCGGATTGAAGTTAAGCCTCTTATTTGACAATTCACCCTAACGGTGAAGGGTCTTATCGCTAGCCTAGTTTCGACTTGACCAAGGTTTTCTGGTGCCCTTAGCCTTCCCCTTTCGTCTAAATCAGCGTAAAATTGCCTTATTCAACCGTTACCACCCTTTGGTAGTGGTGTAAGGAATTTCCAAAATTTTTTTTATAAAACGTGAAGGGTCTACCTTCCCGAATTGGTGAATTTGCTAAAAACAATCCTAAAAAATTTTCAAGCTTTCTTTTTTGATTGATTGATTTTTTTCTGATCTAATGATACCATGATCAACTGGATCTGTCCAGTAGTTCCAAAGTAATTAACCAAAACGTCTTTTTTCTAAAGTCAAAAAATTTCTCTCTTATAGGTTCCGCCTAACTTTTTTCGCAATTCTGTTCTTTCCGATCTAAAAGTTATTGATCCGAGCTCAGAACGCCTTTATTTTTCTAGTTCAATGCAAAAAACCCGATCTTAAATCTCTAGCTGAAAAAATTTGCTAAAAACTATGCTATTTGGACCCCTCCGGATTGATGAATCCACTAAATCAAACACGTTAAGTTCGATTTCTCCGTAACCCGGAAGGTTATCGGCAAACGGGTTTTAAAACATGTCGGAACACTAGTGGAAGTTGTCCGAACAACAATTTTTACTGTCCTAACTCAAAAATTTCAAAAAATTTTCTTATTTTATAGCGTTTCGTTTATTCAAAAATCACGAAAATTCGGTTTTTGGTACCCAAATAGTTCCAACCACTTCTGAACTAAACTCAACCGGTTCTACTTATTATACTAGTACAGTTACGATGTAACTCACTAATTTGGCGCTTTTTTCCGTTTCAAAAAGTATCGATTTCTCAAAAATCGCGATTTGTGGGGGGATCAAAATATCGCTATTTTGACCCTAAAGACCGGTCCTTTTACTGTGTTTTTCACTGAAAAACGATATAGGAGTATTAATATAGGCTGTATAAATAATAAAATTAGTAATACTATACCCCTCCGGGTTTGTTCAAAATCCGATTTAAGGTGCTTAACTCGGAATTTCGCAGTTCGGTGAAGGTCACTACAGAGCAGCACTGTCAATCACCCCACAGACTAATATCTTACTTTGTACCAAAAGGGATACAAAACTTGTTAACGATATCCAACAGTCGATTGTTGTTATCGTCGAGCCCCCCAACTTGTCGCTCCTTGAACTGCTTTGCGGATCAGTCTTCTTCACTAATCCCGAGACCCTTCCGGATTGAGCGCATATTAGTATTAACGTGCTTAAATACTCAAATAACCCTACAGTACAAGCCTCACAAGCGGGCCACAAAATTGATCTTAACGATCCTGACTGATATAAAAGTCTGTAACAACAATATATCTAACAACAACAAACGGGATGCTCGGATCACATCTCGTCTGGGGGGATGATATCTACTGATTTTATACTTTTTTACTTTTTTATTGGTTTTTTCGGTTAATTTTTTTTGTTTTTTGTTTTTCTTGGGTTCTATACTACTTTTGTTTGGTTTCTTGAATATCTTTAAGTGTTTTTGGTCACAGACCTCTCATGGAACGAGGGGACGGTCGATCCTCCACCCTTCCTGGAACGTGAACTTTCGGTTCTAACTTTTCGGTTAAAAAGCTATTCACGGGAATCCGGAAGGCTTCCGCGTTCCGAACTACCCTTCCGCCCAGGCTGTTAGGGCCTATAAGGGCGTTATTATGAGTATCCGCTCGGCGCGGAGTGCTCGTTAACAGTTCTGCCGGTCATGATAATAGAAAAAATAACACCCAGTAGCGCCAGAAAAACATCTATGTAACATTCGCCCGGAAGTACATATCGACGGGAAATAAAGCTAAGCTGTAAAACGACTGGCCCGCGTCTAAACAAAACTCTACATGCTTTTTACCGTCTTTTGGTGGTCTTTTGGTGGTATTTTCAACATCGGGTCGACAAAAACATTACTGTTCTCCGGCTTCGACCAGAACGCTCAAATTGACTTACTTACATGCAAAATTAGTGAGCTCATGGCGGGATCTCTGTATCCCCAGACCACGAGGTCATTCCTAAAAACAAGGCTATTACTATTTTTTATATTCCTATTGTTTTTTTTCGGTAGATAAAAATCATCATCTCCATCGAAGATGGATCAACCCTTTCCCTTAACTCCTAGCTTCTCATAATCCGAAAACGAATCGAGATGTTATTGAAATTCAATTCAGGGCATGACCAGGAAGCTAAAAGTTAGTTTGAAATAGTTTGAGTTCAGGTCTCAATACCCCTCCGGATTGCTGAATCCGGGGAAATAAAACTCTCATTTCCTCTCCGGAAGGCTGAATTCACAATTTCACCACCAGTCACCGTTGGCGTGAATGGATTTGTAACGATTGTAGCGACACAATCGTTACAACTCTGAGCGGTCTCTACTAACACTCTGTCATATTTTCTATTTCTCGTCGTTGTTTTTCTCGCAACTATCGTTGTTGTTGTGTTTCTTTTGTAGTTTTCTTCTAAAAATGGCCGTTTCGTCGTTTCTCGGAAATATGACGTCATCATTCGAAATTTTAAAAATTCAAAATACCAGAATATCCTGACCCTCACAGTTTGCCTAATCGTTCAAATAACGTCGCTAATCCACCAAAACTGCCGATTCTCAAGGTCAGCGGCCATTAATTTTAATTTGCACTTTTGTCCATTCTGGTCGAATGTCACATCTATGTGATATTCAACCGGAATGCCGTCAAATTGCATTTCGAATTCGAATTTGTATTGTAGCATCCGAGTGAGAAAATTGGCGGTTTTGGCGAATTAGTGGTGTTAAACTGACGATTTGATGGATCAGGACTGGTTAATTTGGCCTGACTTGCAGACTTTTAAAAATTCGATTTGATCATGAATATAACATTCGCCCGTAAATACTGTAACATTCGCCCGGAAGTACATATCGACGGAAAATTAAGCTAGGTTCTGAAACGACTGGCTAGCGTCTCAACACAGCTCTACATACTTTTCACCGTCTCTGCCAAAGCCAGTTCTTTTGGTGGTCTTTCTAACATCGGGTCGACAAAAAAACCTTACAGTTTCCGGCTTCGATCAGAACGCTCTAATTAACTTATTTATACGCAAAAATAGTGAGCTCATGGCTGGGTCTCAGTATCCCCAGACCACAAGGTCACTGCTAAAATCAGGACTAATGCTTATGTATTATATTACTTTGAGAATGCGTTAAAATTGTATATTCAAACAAACGTTTTTGAACATTTTTTTGCATCTTCAGGTTTTACAAATTCTAAACTATATGTACAAAATGATCAAAGATCATAAAAAGTATCATACACATCATGATTCAAAAATTTTAAAAGTTCAACCAATCAAAAATTTACAAAGTTTACTGAAATTTTGTAACAACTATTATGTAACTTTTTTGTACATTTTGTCACAAATTTCTGAGAATTTTCTCCTTTTTTGTTTTTACAATTTCGTTTTGTCGATAATTTTCATACTAACATGTAAGTTATTTCAAAAACTTTTCGGTTCTGGAACTATAGCCTTGGTGTCAGCTCCCTACTTCTAAACTCGTCGCGCGTGTTAATTGCCAGTCTCTCTTTCCTAATGTGCAGCGCCTCTAATGTAAGTAGCTTGATGCTGCTGGACGCCTGGTCGATTATTTTCCATTTAAACTCAGACTTACCACTCTGACTACCACACTGCCTTATATGCTGTCCAACTGGGGTATCCTCTTTTCGGTGTTCCTCAATCCTTGTGGTGAGATCTCGGACCGTCTGGCCAACATAGATGGATTTGAATCCACAACATTCAAGTCTGTACACCACTTTTGATTTCAGTTCACAGGAAAAGAAGTATTTTAGAGAGGGCATACAAGTCTTCATTTTCCTCGTCGTGAATATTATCAGCGCATTGGTGATATCGCGCACTTTTTTTGCTAATGTCTGACTGTGATTCCCCCTAGATTGGACCATCAAGATAGGTGGTGAATCACTGCTATAAATAAAAATCATCATCTCCATCGAAGATGGATCAATTTTTTTCCCGAAATCCTAGCTTCTCATTATCTGAAAACGAATTTCGTATTAATTAAATTCAACTCAAGGCATTCCGGGAAGCTATATTTTTGTATAAAACTGTTCAAGTTCCAATCCCGAGACCCTTCCGGATTCTGGAATCCGAAAAAATAACATCCTATTTCTTTCCGGAAGGCTGGACACGTCGTCCTAACACCCTTCCTGGTTCTTGTAAACTGCTCGGTAACAATTTTAGCGGCACAATCGTTACAACTCGGAGTGGTTTCTGACAATTTGTAACCACAATTTCAATCTTCTGCCGTTTGGTCGTTGTTGTCACTGAGACTACTGTTGTTCTCTACGAATTCTGTTGTTGTGTTTTCGCCGTTTCAGCTTGTGCGAAATAATAAAAGATTACGTGTCGTTCATGTCCAAATCGGAAGTTAAAATTCAGCTTGTCAGTCAAATTTAACCCTTCCCGATTTGTCTGATTGTTCAATTAACGCACTAATTCATCAAAACCATCAATCCTCCCGGTCAGATGCTCCACTAAAAATTCGAATGCGAAATTGCATTTTGACCATTCTGATCGAATGTCACATACTCCCGGGACAGCCCGGTCAATGTCCTCATTGAGCCTCGTAGTCTTCATCAAAATGGTACAGTGTCATTGAACAGAGTTTACCAATTGCGTGAAATCACTTTTATTCACGTCATATCGACTCATCGCAGAAATAAATGGCATCATACTACACTATTATAGCCTTCCAAATTCTTTCACTAATCTTCACTTTCGAGGATATAACTTAAGATAAAACCTTTTTTTAGACTTCCAACGTCCATGTCCCGATTTAAAACTTTTTCTCCTAGATTTAAAAGGTGTTGGGTTGCAGGACGGTCCTGTCAACCAACAAACTAAAATTATTCTACTATGTTTCTTCCCTTCGGAAATTTAGTAGTTGTTACTGGTCCTGAATATTAAAATTAAGGAACTCGGTGGTTAGAAGGAACAATGAAATAAACTCTCTCTTCAAGAGATTACCCAAGCCTTTCATGTCACCACAAAGTGATCAGTCGTCTTAGTTGATTAAAAACAATCATGCAGACTGGAATATTTTAATAAACCCTCCACTCAAGCCTCTCTAAATAAATAGTAGGTGCCTCGAAAGCCACTAACTAAAATCATAATGCAAATTTATAAATGCAACAAATTCTTCAATCTTCAAAACTCAACTAAATGTTTTCTTTTCAGTTTCAACTGCAAAGCTAGTTGCTTTGTTTCTCATTTGAGTTTATGTCACACACAAAACAATTCTGAATTGTAACATCTTCTCTTTCGTCGCTTCTTCGTTTCCTTCTTTTTTCGTCGTTTAGAAATTCTAAAACTTCTAAAATCTTCTAATTTTCCTTCTTTTTGCTTCTTGTTGTTTTTCGGCCATTTGTCAATGTTCCAACTCCTCCTACTGCGACATTGACTCCGCACTTTCCGTCTCTCTGTCTTGCAACACGTCGGTACCTATTCTGACGCTGTTGGAAGCAGTCCTCCAACACTTCTGCTCTTCTAATCTTTCTTCAGAATAAGGTAGAGGATCAACGTTAGTTTCTCTGTTTCGGCAGAAGCTGTCGTGGAGGCACAACTTCACGTCTCTCTCCAAATCTTCCTTCAATATCATTTCTTTTTCCCTTCCATCACATTCACTTGTCCTAGAAGTTCTCTTCACTGCGGTGATTACTGCATTCCGATGAGTAAGAAAAAATGCGCCTGAAAACTCCTGCTCCAATTTCCAGCTGATACGCACGGTACACTCTGCTGTGCTTCGACAAATGTTTTTTTGGCATACTCGTACAACCATGCAGTCATGTTGGTTCTGAACCATGGCATCAGTCGTCTTCTGGCCCATATCGTTATCATTTCCGTCGGAATGTTCAAGATTCTGCACATTGTCTCAAAAAGATCTAAATCTTTTAGACAATCCAATTCCTGTAACTGTTCTTTCGTCGGCGTTTACTGTCTGGGACTTTAGAGTTCTCTGCTGGTCACGTTGTGTCACTTGCTTCCATTCTCGCCATCGTCTCTTGGGAGAGCTGAATTTTGCCCGTGTCAACTATTGTTCCATAGGGTGCATTCACCCCGGAGCCTGGCACATTCCTATTAGCGACCAATCGTCCAGCTGTTTCTATCAATTTTCTCACTATTTGCTCCACGACTGGGTCACCTAGGGTGTCACTCGGGTCCGGGATTGTCACTCGACCAGTTGTAGCTGGGAGTCGCGTCTCCGTCGTTTGACTCAACTCGCGAGGCGTCAAAAGTTCCATCAGGGATTGCCCACGAGGAAAATTCCTTGTAGGTATCACTCTTTCTACGGCTGTCGTCAACGCCAGCCGCTCCGATTGCTCTTTGCACTCTCGCCTCAAGCGCTCTTTTTCTTCACCCTGTTTCTTGTTGCAATCTTCAAACAGTCTGTTCCACATTTCTCTGTCTTTTTCCGTACTGAGCATGGTTTTGGTCATTTTGTCCAGCTCCCTTTTGGTCTTCTTCAGTTCTTCTATCGTTCCGTTAAGATCTTGCAAAGTTTCGTTCGTCTGAACCTCTTCTTCTACTCTCGCCCTCTTTGGAGGCACAGCTGCTCTCAGTTGTGAACTAAACGAGGCAGCATCGCTGTTCATCTCTGATGCATCCTTCTCAGACCAGGCCTAGGCTTGGTTGGCAGAGGCATCTCACCTGGCTGGTAGGTCCTGGAACTTCCCAATCCAGGCTCGTTCGCCAATTCACTTGCTAAGAGAGCCCCGTTTCTCCACCTCATTACCCTCATGTTCGGGCGGTCTATCAGTTCTGTTTCTCCATATGCTGCCATCAATAGGACTTCCGTGGGGAGTTCCCCACGGTTATCATGCCCCAAGATGTTTATTAAGGCGGCCAGTAACATGACTACCTCTGGGATCCATCAGCCGAAGATAGATCGCATCTATCATCAATCCTACGTACGCCTCTGCTTGATCCATATATTCGTCCAAATCGATGTTTTCTATCTTCTTCTAGATTCGATTCTTATTATCAGTTTGATCAATTGAAATCAGGTGAATAATTAAACGATCAATCCAGAAAAGAGGTCATTTGTCAGTTTTACTCTAATTGTATATTAAAATGTATTTCAAACAGTCAGATAAAAAGATTTTGATTTTAAAGTTTATTAAAGTCAGTTTGTTGCTAAAACTTTGGAATTCGACCTAAGAAAGGACAGTCCAAACTTGATATCTATTCCTAAGATCGTCATTCGGTTATTCTTGATCACAAATCTTTTCTTACCCAGGGTCTTAAGAACATAACACATAACATCATATAACATACATATCACACACAACACACATTTAGTATGACGCCTTCCTGCATGCAACCTAAACTCAGCCTATACTTGAATCATACTTCTTATGTAAGTATACTTAAATATTAGTATCAGAAAAGATTACGTGTATCAGTGCATACAGCTCCCGATGATGCAATCGTCCTCTGTTTGGATCGTACACTGGAAGCGAGAGTTCCTTCACTTCGCTTTCCACAAGGAAGTCTCTCAATCTCGTCAAGGACAAGACGAGGTTTACCGGGTCCACGTGCCGCTTCTCCGTCTCTCTCGTCACCAAGAAGCGTAAGTACTTTCCCGGTATCTGTGACGCCGCCGTAGGCAAGGCTGCTATGCCTCCTATTCCTGGTCTTTGCTTCCAAAGAAATTCCATGTTTTTATATTCGATCTTAAAATCCGCTGCTAACGCTGTCTTAAAACTCATGTCTGCTGTGATCGCTATCGCACATGTTCTATTTGTGAGTATAAATTTGCTATCTGTCAACATTATGCTACTTGAGTATTCATTTGGCAAGTTAAAATAAGACTCAAATACTCTCCCTATGTCCGGTTTCCTAGGGTCCTAGCCTGTTTCTGCAATTAGATCACCTGTCTCTCTTGCTATTCTTAAATTTTTTATCAATAATTTTTCAGTGTGGGTAAGTCCTAGCCCCACTACCCGGACAAAAATATCCATCGACGTCCCCGTCGATCGCATACCGGATATTAAATCGAGGTTGGATGTAGGAATTAGTAATTGCCCTTCCTGGGCAGCCCAGGAAGGATCATCCCTTTCCGTTTTTGTAATTTTCCTGCTCTCACGATCTACATCTTGAATCCTGACACTGGTCTCCATTGGGTCCGACGTCCTTTTGTTCAGCCATTCCAGGACACGAATATTCGTCGAATCTTATTCGTATGATTGCTGCTGCTCGTCGTCGAATTCTACCTCAGGTTTCGACCGGTCCTCGATCCATTCCTCGTCGTGGTCGTCGACTATGTCTATGTCCTGTGACACAGTTATTTCTTCTAGACCCATAGACCCACTAATTCCTCTAACATCTTCTTCAGATC
The DNA here is from genome assembly GCF_963678635.1 of Symsagittifera roscoffensis. Taxonomy (NCBI): domain Eukaryota; kingdom Metazoa; phylum Xenacoelomorpha; order Acoela; family Convolutidae; genus Symsagittifera; species Symsagittifera roscoffensis. Next base: position 4,969,622 of record NC_087071.1, read on the forward strand.
TATTCTGTCCACTACGAAGTCGTCTCCGTAAGTATTGTATTGCTTTGTGACTCTTGACCTGTCACTCTGTCGTGTCTGTATAGCAAACGGTAGGTCTGGTTCCAAGTGCTTGGGAACCTCCATTTGTTCAGGGTCACGCCAGTCCTCTTCTGCGTATGGCAACGTTTCTCCGTTCCTTTCGATCACCTCATTGGAATCCAGGTCCAGTGGTGAAGATGATCCCTCTTCTAGGGTTTCATTCCCATCATTCTTTCCCCTGGTGCCCTTCTCATTGACCTCGCAGGCTGGGTCCATCATTAGATAATCCCCTCCTTCCTTCTCTGCAGGTATACACCAATCTCCCGTATGGTTTTTGGCTTGATATTTTGCGGCTCGGCCGGTACTCTCTATAGAAACGTCCCTCCTGGTGCACTTCTGTTATCATGAAGGGTCCTCTCCACTTCTTCAGGAGTTTTTTTGTTCCTTTCGGAGGTATAACATTCTGGAATACCCATACGTAGTCTCCTACCGAGTACGCTTTTGCACCAGCTGCTTTTTTATCGAATCTTTTCCTCTGACTTGCCTGTGCCTGCTGAGTGTTCCGTCTGCACGAGTCGATTCTTATTATCAGTTTGATCAATTGAAATCAGGTGAATAATTAAACGATCAATCCAGAAAATAGGTCATTTGTCAGTTTTACTCTAATTGTATATTAAAATGTATTTCAAACAGTCAGATAAAAAGATTTTGATTTTAAAGTTTATTAAAGTCAGTTTGTTGCTAAAACTTTGGAATTCGACCTAAGAAAGGACAGTCCAAACTTGATATCTATTCCTAAGATCGTCATTCGGTTATTCTTGATCACAAATCTTTTCTTACCCAGGGTCTTAAGAACATAACACATAACATCATATAACATACATATCACACACAACACACATTTAGTATGACGCCTTCCTGCATGCAACCTAAACTCAGCCTATACTTGAATCATACTTCTTATGTAAGTATACTTAAATATTAGTATCAGAAAAGATTACGTGTATCAGTGCATACAGCTCCCGATGATGCAATCGTCCTCTGTTTGGATCGTACACTGGAAGCGAGAGTTCCTTCACTTCGCTTTCCACAAGGAAGTCTCTCAATCTCGTCAAGGACAAGACGAGGTTTACGGGGTCCACGTGCCACTTCTCCGTCTCTCTCGTCACCAAGAAGCGTAAGTACTTTCCCGGTATCTGTGACGCCGCCGTAGGCAAGGCTGCTATGCCTCCTATTCCTGGTCTTTGCTTCCAAAGAAATTCCATGTTTTTATATTCGATCTTAAAATCCGCTGCTAACGCTGTCTTAAAACTCATGTCTGCTGTGATCGCTATCGCACATGTTCTATTTGTGAGTATAAATTTGCTATCTGTCAACATTATGCTACTTGAGTATTCATTTGGCAAGTTAAAATAAGACTCAAATACTCTCCCTATGTCCGGTTTCCTAGGGTCCTAGCCTGTTTCTGCAATTAGATCACCTGTCTCTCTTGCTATTCTTAAATTTTTTATCAATAATTTTTCAGTGTGGGTAAGTCCTAGCCCCACTACCCGGACAAAAATATCCATCGACGTCCCCGTCGATCGCATACCGGATATTAAATCGAGGTTGGATGTAGGAATTAGTAATTGCCCTTCCTGGGCAGCCCAGGAAGGATCATCCCTTTCCGTTTTTGTAATTTTCCTGCTCTCACGATCTACATCTTGAATCCTGACACTGGTCTCCATTGGGTCCGACGTCCTTTTGTTCAGCCATTCCAGGACACGAATATTCGTCGAATCTTATTCGTATGATTGCTGCTGCTCGTCGTCGAATTCTACCTCAGGTTTCGACCGGTCCTCGATCCATTCCTCGTCGTGGTCGTCGACTATGTCTATGTCCTGTGACACAGTTATTTCTTCTAGACCCATAGACCCACTAATTCCTCTAACATCTTCTTCAGATCTATTCTGTCCACTACGAAGTCGTCTCCGTAAGTATTGTATTGCTTTGTGACTCTTGACCTGTCACTCTGTCGTGTCTGTATAGCAAACGGTAGGTCTGGTTCCAAGTGCTTGGGAACCTCCATTTGTTCAGGGTCACGCCAGTCCTCTTCTGCGTATGGCAACGTTTCTCCGTTCCTTTCGATCACCTCATTGGGTTTCACACTTCTAGGGTTTCATTCCCATCATTCTTTCCCCTGGTGCCCTTCTCATTGACCTCGCAGGCTGGGTCCATCATTAGATAATCCCCTCCTTCCTTCTCTGCAGGTATACACCAATCTCCCGTATGGTTTTTGGCTTGATATTTTGCGGCTCGGCCGGTACTCTCTATAGAAACGTCCCTCCTGGTGCACTTCTGTTATCATGAAGGGTCCTCTCCACTTCTTCAGGAGTTTTTTTGTTCCTTTCGGAGGTATAACATTCTGGAATACCCATACGTAGTCTCCTACCGAGTACGCTTTTGCACCAGCTGCTTTTTTATCGAATCTTTTCCTCTGACTTGCCTGTGCCTGCTGAGTGTTCCGTCTGCACGAGTCGTTTAGTTCTTGTTGACGTCTAATGCAATCCCTTACGTAGACTTGTGGTGATGGTTTCTTCTCCTCATACTCTGGGTCAAGGATATTATTTCTTTTGCTTTTAATTGCCGGTCTCTCTTTCCTAATGTGCAGCGCCTCTAGAGTAAGTAACTTGATGCTGCTGGACGCCTGGCCGATTATTTTCCATTTAAACTCAGACTTACCACTCTCACTACCACACTGCCTTATATGTTGTCCAACTGGGGTATCCTCTTTTCGGTGTTCCTCAATCCTTGTGGTGAGATCTCGGACCGTCTGGCCAACAAATATGGATTTGCATCAACAAAATTCAAGTCTGTACACCACTTTTGATTTCAGTTCACTGGAAAAGAAGGATTTTAGAGAGGGCATACAAGTTTTCATTTTCCTCGTCGTGAATGTTATCAGCGCATTGGTGATATCGCGCACTTTTTTGCTAATGTCTGACTGTGATTCCCCCTAGATTGGACCATCAAGATAGGTGGTGAATCACTGCTATAAATAAAAATGATCATCTCCATCGAAGATAGATCATTTTTCCCCCAACCCCTAGCTTCTCATTATCTGAAAACGAATTTCGTGTTAATTAGATTCAACTCAAGGCATCCCGGGAAGCTAAACTTTTGTATAAAATGGTTCAAGTCCCAATCCCGAGACCCTTCCGGATTCTGGAATCTGGAGAAATAACACTCCTATTTCGTTCCGGAAGGCTGGACACGTCGTTTCAACACCATTCCTGGTTCTTGTAAACTGCTCGGCAACGATTGTAGCGGCACAATCGTTATAACTCGGAGTGGTTTCTGTCAATTTGTAACCACAATTTCAATCTTCTGCCGTTTCGTCGTTGTTGTCACTGAGACTAATGTTGTTCTCTACGAATTCTGTTGTTGTTTTTTCGCCGTTTTTGTTTGTGCGAAATAATAAAAGATTACGTGTCGTTCATGTCCAAATCGGAAGTTAAAATTCAGCTTGTCAGTCAAATTTAACCCTTTCCGGTTTGTCTGATTGTTCAATAAACGCACTAATTCATCAAAACCATCAATCCTCCCTGCCAGATGCTCCAATAAAAATTGGAATGCGAAATTGCATTTTGACCATTCTGGTCGAATGTCACATACTCCCCGGACATCCCGGTCAATGTCCTCATTGAGTCTCGTAGTCTTCATCAAAATGGTACAGTGTCATCGAACAGAGTTTACCAATTGCGTGAAATCACTTTTATTCACGTCATATCGACGATAAATGGCATCATACTACACTATTATAGCCTTCCAAATTCTTTCGTTGTAGCTGGGGGTCGCGTCTCCGTCGTTTGACTCAACTCGCGAGGTGTCAAAAGTTCCATCAGGGACTGCCCACGAGAAAAATTTCTTGTAGGTATCATTCTTTCTACGGCTGTCGTCAACGGGCGGTCTGTCAGTTCTGTTTCTCCATATGCTGCCATCAATAGGACTTCCGTGGGGAGGTCCCCACGGTTATCATGCCCCAAGATGTTTAGTAAGGCGGCCAGTAACATGACTACCTCTGGGGTCCATCAGCCGAAGATAGATCGCATCTATCATCAATCCTACGTAAGCTTCTGCCATGTTTTCCATCTTCGAAGTTTTCCATCTTCTTCTAGATTCGATTCTTATTATCAGTTTGATCAATTGAAATCAGGTGAATAATTAAACGATCAATCCAGAAAAGAGGTCATGAATATCACATTTGTCAGTTTTACTCTAATTTTATATTAAAATGTATTTCAAACAGTCAGATAAAACATTTTGACCCTAAAGTTTATTAAAATCAGTTTGTTGCTAAATTTTTGGAATTCGACCTAAGAATGGACAGTCCAAACTTGGGATCTATTCCTAAGATCGTCATTCGGTTATTCATGGTCACTAATCTCTTCTTACCCAGGGTCTTAAGAACATAACAGATAACATCATTTAACACACATATCACACACAACACACATTTAGTATGACGCCTTCCTGCATGCAACCTAAACTCAGCCTATACTTAAATAATACTTCTTATGTAAGTATACTTGTATATTAGTATCAGAAAAGATTACGTGTATCAGTGCATACAGCTCCCGTGGATGCAGTCGTCCTCGGTTCGGATCGTACACTGGAAGCGAGAGTTCCTTCAGTTCCCTTTCCACAAGGAAGTCTCTCAATCTCGTCAAGGACAAGACAGGGTTTTCCGGGTCCACGTGCCGCTTCTCCGTCTCTCTCGTCACCAAGAAGCGTAAGTACTTTACCGGTATCTGTGACGCCGCCGTAGGCAAGGCTGCTACGCCTCCTATCCCTGGTCTTTGCTTCCAAAGGAATTCCATGTTTTTATATTCTCTCTTAAAATCCGCTGCTAACGCTGTCCTAAAACTCATGTCTGCTCTGATCGCTATCGCCCATGTTCTATTTGTGAGTATAAAGATGCTATCTGTCAACATTATGCTACTTGAGTAATCATTTGGCAAGTTAAAATAGGACTCAAATACTCTCCCTATGTCCGGTTTTTTAGAGTCCTAGCCTGCTTCTGCGTCTAGATCACCTGTCTCTCTTGCTATTCTTAAATTTTTTATTAAAATTTTTTCAGTGTGGGTAAGTCCTAGCCCCACTACCCGGACAAAAATATCCATCGACGTCCCCGTCGATCGCATACCGGATATTAAATAGAGGTTGGATGCAGGAAGTAGTAATTGCCTTTCCTGGGCAGCCCAGGAAGGATCATCCCTTTCCGTTTTTGTGTTTTTCCTGCTCTCACGATCTACATCTTGAATCCTGATACTGGTCTCCATTGGGTCCGACGTCCTTTTGTCAGCCATTCCAAGACACGAAGATTCGTCGAATCTTATTCGTATGATTGCTGCTGCTCGTCGTCGAATTCTACCTCAGGTTTCGACCGGTCCTCGATCCATTCCTCGTCGTGGTCGTCAACTATGTCTATGTCCTGTGACACGGTTAGTTCTTCTAGACCCACTAAATCCTCTACCATCTTCTTCAGATCTATTCTGTCCACTACGAACTCGTCTCCGTAAGGATTGTATTGCTGTGTGGATCATGACCTGTCTCTCTGTCGTGTCTGTATAGCAAACGGTAGGTCTGGTTCCAAGTTCTTGGGAACCTCCATTTGTTCAGGGTCACGCCAGTCCTCTTCTGCGTATGGTAAGGTTTCTCCGTTCCTTTCGATCACCTCATTGGAATCCAGGTCCAGTGATGGAGATGATCCCTCTTCTAGGTTTTCATTCCCATCATTCTTTCCCCTGGTGCCCTTCTCATTGACCTCGCAGGCTGCGTTCATCATCAGATATTCCCCTCCTTCCTTGTCTGCAGTTATGCACCAATCTCCCGTAGATGGGTTGTGTGGCTTGATGTTTTGCGGCTCGGCCGGTACTCAGTCTATAGAAACGTCCCTCCTGGTGCACTTCTGTTATTATGAAGGGTCCTCTCCACTTCTTTAGGATTTTTTTTGTTCCCTTCTGAGGTATAACATTCTGGAATACCCATACGTAGTCTCCTACCGAGTACGCGTTTGCACCAGCTGCTTTTTTATCGAATCTTTTCCTCTGACTTGCCTGTGCCTGCTGAGTTTTCCGTCTGCACGAGTCGTAGACTTATGGTGATGGTTTCTCCTCATACTCTGGGTAACAGAAAGTTAAGGGCAGAGACTTCTCGTGTCCAGTCAACATCGTGTAAGGACTAACTCCAGTGGTGGAATGTTGTGTGCTGTTGTAGGCGCCAATCACCTGTGGAAGGTACCTGTCCCAATCGGTCATGTACCTGGAGCAATATACTCTCAGCATCGACACCAGCGTCACATTTTGCCTCTCTACTAGGCCATTAATCTGAGGATGGTATGTCGTGGAATGAGCTTGAGCCACCTGAGAGCGTCTCATGAGCTCTTTAGTAAGCACTCCTACAAAAGCCGTTCCACTGTCAGATTGGAATGTCATCGGACATTCGTGTCTCGCTATCCACGTTTTGATCAGGTAATCGCACGTCTCTTCTACTGAGGCAGTCATGCAGGGAACGAACTCTGCATACTTCCTGAAGTGATCTATCATGACCAAAACTTGATCGTAACCACTGTCTGTGATACATATCTTTTGGTGATCAATCTGCACCACCTCGTTGAATTCAGATGTTTCGATCGATTGTAAGAGGAAATCTCAATTTTCTTGGGTCTTTGACCTGTTGACATGACAGACATGCTGTCACCCACTTCTCACACGCCTTCTTCATTCCAGGCTATTCAGAGCGCTTGAGAATACTTTGGTACCCCTTATCAATTCCCTGGTGGCCCATCTGATCATGCGACCTGAACAAAAGTTCTGTCTGATAGAGTTGCGGCAACACTATCGCGTTATATTTGTACAGGATCTTGTCTTCTTCTCTTCTCCTACAAGCCACAATTCCGTCCTTGTTCAGATATAACCTTCCCTCTTTCTGCACAAAGTAATATCTCAGAATGCGGTAACTGTCTTCCTCCAGGTCACCTTTGTCCGGAGCTCCATTTTCGATCCACCTTTTCAGGTTGCTCGTCATGAGGTCATTTCTCTGCGCTCTTAGTAGCTCCGAGAGTCTGTATCTCGATTTCAAATACGTCTTCATGACCCTCATCTGACTGTTCAGCTCATTGGGCTGATGCGTGTCATCTTCCATCTTAACGCACCAAATCTTCGCCAACGGTTGTGTTTCTTGTCTGAACGGTAGGAGATCAGTCCTGACTTTCTCTTTTTATGGCAACAAACTTATCGAACGTTTCGATACAGCTATTGTTTTTTTGTTTTATTTTAAACAATTTCTCAAGGGTCAGGGACATTATTTCTTTTGCTTTTATACCTCATTCAGTCGCAGCCAATTCTGTTCGCGTAAGACATGAGACTACAATTCGTGTATCCGCTTAAGGGTCACTGCCAAAACACTCCCCACTAAAAACAGAACGCCCCCATGGCTATGTCTCTAAATACCTAAAACACGCGAACGCCAATAAAACAGGTTCGGAAGTTCTAGTATACCTTTAGTTTAATTAGACAGTGCATCTTTGATCCATTTCAGGTGGATCAACCTAAAACTCCTCTTATCTCAACGTAATCACATAAAATGCACTCAAGAAATTAACTAGTGACGAGACTCTAGAATTAAGCATATAATCATGATAAAGTAACTAAAGATAAAAAAATGTATGCAATAAGTAGTTTCAAATTAACAAGTTTAATCTTCTGAACCATTGGGTAGCTTCGGCTGTCCACCTTTCCGATCAATGTTCTCTCTCTTCCGACGATGATACTCCTCAAGATTTCACGTTTCTCTCTATCAGGAACAAGACAGCTGTTCTCAAGTTGTTGATTTCAGTAAAATTGCAAACAGCAGTTTTACTTTCGACTGATTCCTAACAATTTTCCCGCAATTCTGATATTTTTCTTCTGATCAAATCAATTTCTTATTGTCAGTTGTCACGAGGAACTTAATTTTTGTCCCCAAAATTAAGGTTAAACTTCCAGATTAAGGTCAAAATTCCAAATCAAGGTCAATTTCCAAATATGACCGACTGGCCCAGATGTTGAAATATTTTAAAAAAGGCTGGTGCTTTAATTGATTCTATATCACCGAGTTTTAGATATCAGCAATTTGCATCTTCCTGGTAAATTTTTTTAACACGGGTCCCGGTTACTGCTATACAGGGTTGTCAAATATTTGAACTAGAGAGTATTTGAATTTGACTACTCGATAATTTATATTTGAATTTGGAATTTTTTGGCTTTTTGAATTTGAATTTGAGTGAAAAACAGTATTTGAATTTGATTTTGATGTTTGACTATTTGGCAATTCTTGGAAACTGATTGAAGTACAAAAAACACATCAAGAAGCAAAAACGAATTTTAGCTTTCGGCCTAAATTTTGTCGGGCTTTTTTCCTCTGATTTCGATTAAACATATCTAATTAACTAAGGTTTCAAATTTCATACGTTTTGAGCGCTTTGAGAGACTTTGAGAGATCATATCTCATTGAAAAATTGAACTCATCCAATCAATCAAGAAATCAATCAGCTATCAAGTTTTGACTAAAACAACTTTTTGTTGAATACCAACCCTTCAGTCATTCTTAAAAACACGTCGCCCGCAAAAACCTCGGGATCCAAAGATGTCTTCAAAAATTTTAAAAAACTGAATAAGCTCTCCATGTCGGCATTACATGAAGGAATGTCTGACATTGTTTCCAAAATAGTTTGGTCGATGCAGAATTTAGAGCAGCTTTTGTTGGGTAAGTTAAGCCGGCTTTTTCGAAAAGCGTCTTGATTCTAGTCGAAGTCTTCACTGTGATCACTGAGATATTGTCCATGTACACTACTTGTGTAGCCAGCGTACGCTTCTCTTTTTTTGTCAAATTTTGCTCCATGGGAATGCTACTGTTATTGCTGACATTACGGCACGTATTCAAATGAATATGCATCGAAGAAGTTGCCGAATTAGGGCACTTCAAGGCAGCTGCGCAAGATATAAGTTTCCAAAATTCAGCTTCCTTCTCGTCAAAAAACCCACTTAGGAACTTTTTTTTCAGCTTTTCATTTTTTGATTGAAAAGGCTTCCAATTGGCCTTCATTTTTGGCATCACTTTAAAAAAAGAGAAAATTAAAAAACTACTGGGAGGCGGCGGTGCGGCAATAGAAAAAAAATGACTTTATGCGGTCGCCTCGACTTGTTGCGGTTGAAGTATTCGCGGACTTGTTGAGTTGAGAGAACAAGTAATTCGTACGTTAAATGCTCATTTTCATTTCTAAACTAAAAATCGTATAGTCAAATTTTTGAAATGGAAACAACAGTATTTGAATTTGAATTTGAAGCGAATTATGAATGTGAATTTGAATCTGAAATAAAATTTAATTCAGTGTTTGAATTTGAATTTGACTATTTGAACTTGAATCTGACATTTGAACTTGAATTTGATAACCCTGCTGCTATATGACAACCTGGAAATGTAACAGCAGTCTCATTGGTCATTTGAGCGGTATTACTATCTGTTTATTCGTCAAACTATACAGACCGGATCTCTATCAAATATAGGAATGTTGAGTGAATAATTAGTCGTGATAGATTGGGAAGGATATGGCTATAAAAGAAGTAACGTTATTGTTGAAGAATTAGCCATTACAACTTCTGACTCTCTTATTTTTCTACCTCCTGTCTTTTTTAACTCACAGCTTAAAACTGAACAAAAAGCGTAGAACTGGTTAACAAAATTTTGCACGGAATTCACAGGGAAAGCATAGAATATTTATATTCAAACCTCAATCAGATTATTCAAAAATTGTTTTGAGAAATCCTGACGCCGTATTTACGCCAAAGGAAAAGAGAAGGCTGAGCTTCTTGCAAAGTACTTGGATCGAGAAGTTGAGAATCTTGATAAGGTGGGTCGCCCGAGAATTGAAAAAGTAACTTTTACAGAAATATCTTTCTTGAATTAAACCTTTACATCATTACAACTCAAGCAATCACTGCGCCCCAAAAAAGACCAAGGTCTTCTATGATTGGATGAAAGATGATCAAGAGCGAGAGACTAAGCAAAAGCAGAGATGTATCTATCTCCAAATTTAGTATTCTTGGCTTGGATGACATCAGAGAAGGACATCAACATAACTTTGACCAGAACAGAACAAATTGATTGCCGAGGTCAAGTTGTGCAGAGGAAAAAAATCAAATTACAGATCAGAGTTACAAATTACAATCAGAAGAATTGAATTTTTTTTTCTGGTGACTGACAAATTAATCTACTTTCTACAATACAAATAGACTCAAAATATTAGCCAACAAACTAGGAGTATGTCCTCCCAGGCTACTCTTGGTACCCAAAAGGCAACCTGTAATTCAAATAGAGATCTTAGCAGCAGTGACCTACCCGAGGAGATTCAGAAATTAGTAAAAGAAAACTCTGTTAGAAAAATTGTATTTCAAGCAAAACTCGAAAACGTGGCGGCCATTCATGATGTCACATTAATGAAATGTATGGCAATGATAAGGACATAACTAATGACTTCACGAGTTATGCCGATACGAGATTTTTTTTGTTCAGAAGTATAGATGATAAATATTTTTTGACAAAATTATCTTTTTCGTTTTCATTAAGAAATGAGTGTTGTAGATAGAGAGTCAGAGAGAACCAGATCGAGAAAAAAAATTTGAAAAGCAAAATTTCTGGTTCAGCAATTGATGAGCCTGATGCGACTATAAAAACCGATTTCGTTTATGATCAATCAAACACCGGAACAATGGAAGTTTTTCAATGATGTTACGGTCCCCGGATCAGAAGTGGTTTTTATGTCTCAAATGGTTTAATTTTCTATTTACTTAGTTTTTGTATCTTTTATTTTTTTGGACGCAACTAAGCTGGGAAAAAACGTCAGTTTGTTTTTCGATTTTGTCTGGTTTAGTTGGGTACGTGCTCCCAAATCCAAGGGTATGAATAAAATTATTGATACGTCGACAAGACTGTTTATAGCAGTTGTATAACCTTTTGGATCCGGAATAAAAGAGTTGATTTCCTAACGATTCACAGGAAGAATCATTTATCCCAAATTTGAAAGAGTGTTGTTTTTTACATTGAACTCAACCTATAGCTGGGGATGACTTAAACGCTCGCAGAATTAAAATGGAATTTGTTTGATAGAAGTTGATAGATTTGATCGTTTGAGAAATATTGAAAACATTCTGCTAGTATTTGATGACTCAAGCCAAGAAATATAAAATGATATAGAATTCGTTTAATTAGCTACAGCATCAAAAACGCAAGGGCGTAGATGTTATTTATGCTAAAAAAAATTTCCAACAAAGACGATGGTCACGAACTATTGATTTGAACACATCTCTCATCTTTTATTTAAGTCCCCTCGCAATATTCAGCAACTTGATCATCTCGGAAGGCAAGTAAACTTAATGCACCTAAATAACTAAGACAAAACTATGAGCTGGCTTTGGACAACTATCGATAGACTTAGATCCCTGAACATCAGGCTGTCTCATATACTGATCAAACATCCAAATATGAACATAAGCAACGACAATCAACAATTTATAAGTTTTAGGAGGCTCGTGTCTTCTTAGAACTAAGAAATTCACACTGAATCGATAGTAAAAGTCAAACAATGAAATCTGCATTATCAATAGATCAAGTTATAAGCCCGTTCTATATATCTTTTTTAATTGAAGATCGGGACACCTCAGATCACTTTTTAGTGGGAGTTAATTTCGATTATGCGAATTATGATAATAACAATTCTCAAATACCGACTATTGAATTTTTTTACTAATCCAGTTTAGTTATATAGTTTCTTTTTCGATCTGCAAAACAGTTTGAAAGGCTTAATAAAACTTGGCGTGTTGACATTTTTTTGAAACGCTCCTCATGCACCAGAAACAATGAGCATGCACCAGAAAAGGATGCTTCACTTCACCAAAGCGAAAATCCCTTGGATCACCAACAACCAAAAACGCAGAATTACCAAAGCTTATAAAAAATCAGAAGCTTCTACTAGGTATCCTATCAAGTCAATGTTTGATGCACAAAAATTTTGTGCAAAAAAAGTCAAATCTTTTGTTCTCAAAGCCAAGATAGTGTTTTTGGTATTAAATTAGGATGGGGTAAAACATATGGCAGAGCGCTTCAATCTCATCAAAAACGTTTTGTTCAATCCCAAAACTGATAAACAAAAAAGAAATGCTAATAAATTCAATAAATTTTCTGCTACAATTGAGGAAAACCTAGCAGCACGCTTTGATATTCAAACCAATCCAAGACTTCCTGTTTTTAATCATAAATCTTTTTTGGTTAAAGGCTATTCATTTCTTTGAAGTTTTGAAGCTATCTGGAAAGGCCCAATAAATCGTCAGCATGTTCTTATGAGATACCAAATCTTTGAACACTGACAAGCTAGCGAGCCTTTGTGAATTATTACGAAACTTCTTTTTTTTCAAACTAAATTTTTGATATAATCTAGAGCTGTAGCATGAGAAACCTCATAGAATCTGTTCTCCGATTCATTTGTGGCTAGTTTTTACACTTCATGCATCGGCCAAGGCTAAATGGTTTGTTTGTGAGACTAAAACTCTCTAGGTCGCAGATCGAATCCCAGGTTTAGCCGAATTTTCAATTCTTCGAGGCTTATTTCTACTTCTCTTATTGCACTTTGTACAGCTGTCTGTTGTGTTTGATGTGCTTTTTCAGCAAGTGCATTGAATCTGGTCAATATTCCTCTTTGATTGAGTTTCAAAAGATGACGAATTTTACAACTGTAATCATAATAAGTAAATACTTTCATCAGTTCACCTGATAGTTTGAAGGGCCATTATTCAATAAGTTATTCCGTCTTTTATGAGTTTTGTTTCTTCAGCTATTTTAAAATTGATTACGACGTTCTTCTGCTAAATGAGTTTAAAGACTCAATTGTTAAAGAAAGATGCCATCGGTTTGTTTTATTGACCTAAGAAAACTTTTGATACAGTCAAACACCGGAAGTTTCTCTTGAACGTTATTGAGTGCGCGGATGAACTCTTAATTAAATCGAGCTTTTTAAGGAGCAGAACCCAGTATATTTAGTTGGATGACATCATGTCGAAACAGATATCAGTGACTCATGATGTTCAACGATCAGTCTTGGGCGTTTTTCTGTTTCTCGTTTACATCAATGCTGTAACCTCTCTGTAGAAATTTCAAAGATTATTATTTTTGGTAGATGATACTGTCATTGTGGAACAGAATGGTAATTGTTCTCATGACGTTTCTCAAGTAAGCGGTAATAAGAGTTAGTTTATTAACTCTAAGTAATGATAAAACAAAAACTACCAGGTAATATAAATAAAAAAACTTATTTCTTTGATGTACGGTTGCTTGAACAAATCTTACCTGAATCAGGTATTTAATTTACAAGAAAAATTGAATTGTGAGAATGATTTTCATATGATAAAGCTACTCAACTCGGAGTTTGGTGGTATGAAACGATAAGAAAAAAATTTTTTTTTTTAAATTGCATTTGTTTGAAAAGATAGTCGAACAGCTTTTGAAAACTAGCATTTTTAGCTGCATGAATCTTTACAAGGCAGTCAGATTTTGAGACGATCTTCAGTTTTTGGTATTTTTCTTCATTATTAGGGTACAGGTCAATTAGTATGTTCACAGAATTTTAGTAAGTAATTTTTGCAGTAATTTTGATTTCAAAGATTAACACGACATTGTTTCTGAAACCAAAAACAAAGTAATCGAAACAAGGTATTTGGGAGTTGAGAAAACCTTTTTCTTTAGAAGCTTCGATGTTCATCAAACAAGCCTTATTGTGGAGCTGACCTTACAAATTTTTGTGAAAAATTCCTGAATTTGGGTTTCAGTTTGCGTTTATTAAACCGGAGCCTCTCTTGGTTTTGTTCACTGGTTACTGCAGTATATGCCTAGTTTGGTTTCCTGTATCCAAAAGTCGTTATCATGTGCCAGACGGTCTACAAGGTTATGGAGACCCTATGCTCTTGTCTCAATTAGTAGAGGCATAAATTTTAAAATGAACATGTTCAAAAAGCTTGACTGAACCGTTTACAGAGGCCTACGACTTGCGTGTTTCGCAACCAAAAAAGTACTACCAGTGCATTTTTCGGCCAATTTAATACCTTGTATTTGTTTTGACAACTAATATGAGCAATGTAATGGTAACAAAACGACTACTGCTACCAGTGATGGTTTTAGGGGACTCAGAGGGGGTCTTAGAAGTTTGACTTTCAATTTTTTTTGTTCGAGCCAGCAGTGTATTATTTTCTGAACCAATTTTTTTCCGATTCATTTCTCAGTTAAAATTGATATGTTTGGTGGCACTTTTGCTGAATAGTGTTGGCCGTTTAAATGAATGTGTTCAGACCTTTATCAATGGCTAGTGTGTTGTTTCATCGAGTGTCAGCGATTTAATTTTCTTGGAAAAGTCGACTTAGATGCTCGATGCTTGTGGTTCGATTTCTCTTGAGTTAAGTCGTTGAATCAAAAATCAATGATTTTTTTTGTGGTCATGCCTTCTTTCTATTTTTTTGATCTGTATAGCTTGTGTTTTTGAAGTGTAGCTTGGCCTTTATATAAATTTTGTCTTGATACTAATTTGACGCTAAAAATTATTAGTGTTAACTTGTTTTCATCATACTTAGCTTCAAATCATAGATTTGAAGTTGGATAATTTCCTTAAAAAAACCGACTTAGTGACTTTCGCTTCAGTTAGCTGGCTATGCTTGTACCTTAAGAAAAATTGCTGAATTTTTTTACTTCTTAAAGTGAAATTGAAAGCTTGTTTTAGTTACACATAAAGTAATGGTTTGATAATTTGCGCCTTAAGTTCGATTTTCTCTGTCAATTGAAGGGTAGAAGCGCATGACCTCTAGCGATTACCCTAGTTAAAATGTTTTTTTTTTGTCAAAAAAATTATTGAATCATAATATTTCGAAAAAGTTTTTTTTTTATTTTTTGGTTGATTCGGTTGTTAGTAGTTTGTGAAAGTCGCCAAAAAAACAACCACTTTCAGCCCCCCGTTTTTCAATGTGCTGTTGCAACTACCTTTTTTAACCCTCAAAAGGTTTGAATTTTCTATTTTTTGGACACACTTGTTTTGAAAGGGGTTAAAACAGGTCATTTTTGGGCACTCTATGGAAACAGGAATGGAAACAAATTGCATGTTTTTCCTTGACTTTGACTGTTCAACTTTCACCGCGCGCGTCATTTTGTGGAATATTTTGAAATATTTATCGCCACGTGTGGAAATCTCTTAAATGCTGGGGTATTGGTAAATTATATTGTTGTTTTGATTGCCCCCTTACGGTTAGAGTTGATTATTTTACTTTTCGGTCGAAAGAACATTTTTGAAAAGCTTTATTTCCTAAATGAAAAGTACTAAAAAGTAAATCAATTATAATCAGAGCTGAGTCAGAATTATCTTATTTTATAGCACGTCAATTTAAGCACCGCAATTCAGATGGTCTTTTTTTCCAGGCTCGCTTTCTTCTCGAGCCTCTACATCCAAATAGGGGCAATTGTACGCTGCTATTTCTGAATCGCTATGCCCACATAGCTCGTCATTATCTACCAAAACCTGTTCTAGCTCTTGAACAGTTTATGTGGGGGGATTGAACCCATACCTGGCGGTTCAAAAAGATCCACGTAATATTCCCCCTGCGCTTCTACAGCTTCAGCTAAATCCTCCCTTCTGTTATCGGTGGGATTGACCACGTCTACGTCGTATTCGCCGCAGTCCATGGTGCGCTCAATTTCCCTTATGAACACATCCTATCGCAAAGTTTTATGTTCGTAAGGACTAGTAGTTACTCTCTCTGCATGTATATCGGGCTTTTTAGCAAATACTGCCAGGGAAATTTTTTTTTCGTTGTTCTGGTTTGTAAATTGTGATT
This sequence comes from Symsagittifera roscoffensis, assembly GCF_963678635.1. Taxonomy (NCBI): domain Eukaryota; kingdom Metazoa; phylum Xenacoelomorpha; order Acoela; family Convolutidae; genus Symsagittifera; species Symsagittifera roscoffensis. The sequence continues at coordinate 4,985,584 of NC_087071.1, forward strand.
ACAGGAAAATCAGCAAATTTTCTGACCGCACCAGCGAACTGTAAATCCAAATTTGCTTGTATTGATTGTAGGTTAGTTCACGTTTTATGTATGTGGAGACAACCTTGGCCCTTATTTTGTCAAATTCTAAAAAAAGACAACCGATTCAGTTCAAATTTCAACCACAAATTCTTTTTGTTGTATGCGGAAGGGGGCGGGGAGTGAGTGGATGGTAGATTTGTAAAAGCAAAAGGTCTTCGCAGTTCATGGTTTTTTCTCGATTTGATTGTACAGATCTTTGCTGCGGATTTCATAAAGGAACAAGTCAGTGTCCAAATATCAAAAGAGTTGCGTCGAAACTTTTCTTGATTATGTTGTAATGGAACTGGAACATGAAAAACTTCACCAAAAAAGACCCACCGACAATTGCACCATACACCAACTGATGGTCAATATTTTCTACACTGCTAATTCTTTTTTTGTTGATAAAATTTGCAATTTTTCGGCATTCCGCAATTTATCTTTAATTAATCGATTCCTTTTTGATTCGCTGATTTTTTCAAGCGCAAAATTTATAAGTTGCTAGAGAAAATCACGTTCAGAATTGGTAGTAGATTTTTTTTTGGAGCTCAGTGTTCAACTTTTCATATGGTGCAATGTCTAAACTGCAGCACTCGATTTATTTTTTCAATTTTCAGAGCAACATTGACATATAGCTGTATATAGAGTATTAGGGAGTGTATAGCATAGTTTTTCTTTGGAAAGACGTTTAGGATGAGCTTTGGTGTGGTGTCCACTTTATCCAAGGGGTTCAATTTTTTCAACATGTCCAATTGAATCTCACTGAGCCACATTTTGACACAACTTCTTGTTTTGGGGCAATTGGGTAATCTAGATATGCATTGTGCCAATGGTTGGGGTATAAAAAATCAACGTCCAGTTTGATCCGATTTCGGATTCTCTGCTCGTATTGAGAAATTTGGTTATAGTTACTTGCTCATTAAACTCGAATAAGTTAAATGGAAGAAAAAAAATCTCCATGACCCGCCATATAAACTGTTCGCGTCTATCACGAAGAGGAAAATGCTCGGCTGTTTAGGGTCGTTTTTTTCCACAGATTTATTGCTGTCAGAAACAAGTTTTTTTTTCGAAAAACTGGCAATGCCTCCCCTGATCATCTTTTCTACCATATCCAAGTGCACGCTTTCTGTGAACAAATGGAGGTCAGCCTTGCATGTTCGCAAAAATGCATCAACTGATCGATTGCTAGGCGTGAAATATTGTGCACAATCCAGCTTATTTGTTTCATAACACTCGTCTAAAGACTTTAAACACACATGCAAGAATCATGGTTTCAGTCGTTAGATACAAAACACTGTTTCGCTCAAAGTCTGACAACCGAAACGAGTGTACACTAATTATGCTCGTTAGTTTTCTTTTCGCTGACACTAAATGCACCTTCTTGCAGCGTCAGCGTGTTGGTCCACTTGTCCCATGCAGGTTGTCCATATTCTGTGTATCATGCATGGCAGTCAAAATACAAACAGGGGAAGTAATTTTTTTGTCCAATCAAAAATTTATCTTCTTCCGGTCGGCTAGCAAAGTGGTTGATGAGGTTTTTGATTTTTGCCATGGGTAGATTCTGAGCCAACTCATGTAGTGAACACTTAATCATTTTACAACTGTCCACAGAACGGGTTTTCTTGTAGGTATTAGAGACATTTCCTTCTTCGTTAGTCAACGATCTAATCCACACTTTCATTGTAAGTGAAACAATTTTTTTGTCATTGAGTGGAATGACCGAGAAGCTGTTTCTAGTATTAGTATCTTGCTGACTCCTCCTTACATGGTGCAAATCATAGTTCTGAAGACTGTGAGCAAGTACATGAGTGAATTGTTTTGTACGTATCAGAAAATTGCAATTTTTGTGAGCCCATCCCATGAATGATCCATCGAAACGATTATGGTCCAATACTTTCGCGTGAGTTTCGGAAAACTTGACTTCTCAAATCCAACAATTGTCTTCAAGAATAGTGGTGCTTCCGAGGTAGATCGGGTATTATCGTTTTTTATTGTGAAAAACATGCGCCAACACTTCTAGAATTTGAACAAAATTAGTCATCGCGTCCACTCCTCGATGAAGTGAAAAAAATAACGGTTATGGATTTTCAAGTTCCACAGCTACAATGAAAAAACTGCTGGTTTTGTGTTTTTCAATTACGGTTGTGCTTGAGCAGGCAGGATTACTTCTCACTGTTTCCACCTTCTCCAACACAGACTCCAAATCAAAGTCAACCGCGAATGGGCTATAGCTTCGGGCACCGATGTTTTGAAGTTTACATTGCTCTTGTTAACATTTGGCATAGTAACAATTGCTGGTTTGGTCCCAATGCAGAATAAGTGATGGCGCTCAAGTCGTTATCCAGATGAACACCGATGGAAGCAGTTTCAACAGAGCAAGTTTTTTCGATCTGAGTGTTCTTTTTTGCATTTCGCTGACTAACTTGTCCGGTTTTTTATTACGACGTAGTGATGCATGCCCATATCGTTTAGAAGTAGCAAATCCACAACAAAATTGGACTGATAATTGGACACTTTCAAGGGTGGAAGAATCCTTTCATTGTAGCAAGGGAAAATTTGAATGATATTTTTATACTAATTTTAATTCATCGTAACAATTCTTCAACCAATGTGCAGCCAACCATTTGTCCTGGTGTCCTTCGAGGCAGATTTGCACCAATTAAAAAAATATATTAATGATAAACTGCAACTAACCTGAGCACATTCACTTGCAATTCATTGAGAATTTCGAAGCGTCCAACAGCTGGTAGTCCCATTTGGTAGACAAAATCACCAGATTGCTCGTGCGCTCTTAAGTTTCTGCGATAATCGTAGAAGCTCACTTTCTCCTCCACTTTACACTGCATCGTACGAAAAGTAAGCTGGATATTGTTCTGCCTATGATACTCAGCAACGAAGGATTAGCATTCAAAGCATCAACGTCCTCAAAATTGCGAATGTTCAAGAAGAATAGTTTGTTCCAGAATATCGGCTGGTAGTGGCAAGTACGGTAAACCTCTGATCGCTGGGACTTCAACATTTTAGGAGATATTTATTAATGCTGCGAAATGCAGCTGCTACCAAGAGCCACATATTGATGGAAAGTCGACAATATCTGGTCTACGCAATCATTGATTTGATCTGGGACCATCCTTGAACATCTACAGCAAGCATTTTGCAATAGGCGAAGATGTTTATCACTTCTCCTGTGACATCTGCTTTTTCTCTTTCAGGAGTTTCAACTGAACTTTTTGAGACTCATACAAAATATTTTGTGGGATCAGTTCATCGATATCGTCTCTCTTAGTCACGAATAGCGCTAGAAAGTCAGCTTCGTTTTCCATGGGCACTATGTCGTATACCCTGACTGCTCAATCAAAAGCTGTCTCAACAGGTTGTATTGAAGTAAGGATTGCTCGACTCACATCCAAGGCTGGCAAAGAGTATTCGTTTTGCATAAGATTGGCATACACGCGATCAATTTTGAACGCATTCAAGCTGTAGAGACAAAATCTTCTTTTTTTAACTCATCGATTGTTTTGTGACGCTCAACCACATATTGCTATATTGTACTTCGTAAAAATATGTTGACATAAGGTGAGGCTTAGGTTGATCTTTCTGAAATGGATCAAACGTCCACTGTCCAATAAAACTGTTAATAATTGATTGGGCCCTGTTTTTAACGACATTAGCGTGTTTTTTATGTATTTAGAGGCCTAGCGATGAGCGCAAGCTTATTACTAGAGTGGGGAAGTTTTGATTGTAGCGTTTAAGCTGTAACACGATCTCGATATCCCATGTCTTAAGAGAACGGAATTGGCTCTGACAAATATATTTTAACAAATAATCAATTCAATAAATATCTATTTTTACAAACATATTTTAATTTCGAAAAACCTGACGTAATAAAGATTATCAAATTTATGAATTAGAAAAAAACTCAGAATAAACTTTTTAACATGGTTTTGCCAATCGTTCACATGAAAGAGATTTGGTGTGTTTTGGTTCGAGTTGAATTTTTCAAAATTTTAAACTGTCCCTGTCATGCTCAATTTTCTCGCTGAAACTACGAAACGAAAGTCAATAATCACGTTAGCCAAACTAACACTTGCGGTAAACTCAACAAATATCAAACAAGATTCAAGCTGCTATTAGCAATTTGTCCGTAAATCTCGTTGTTTTGAAGATCTGTCTTTTTCCTGCCAGAGAGCATAACGAGTGGATACGAGAGTGCATATTGTGAAGCAAGACCAACATTGGTTGGGAAAATTTCCCACTGAATTGGCCTATTTGTCCAAAACTTCTTCAGATTTACCATATAACCTATTTGATTTATAATTAAATTACCTGATTGTGGCTGAAGCTAATTCCACAGTTGTAGTCTAGATTGTGAGTACTTGATTTTTAATATCTGAGAGCAATTTATATAAGTATGTTGAGCAAAAGCGAGTTTTATGTTAACCCACCTGAAATGGATAAAACGTACACAGTCTAACAAAAAACCAATAAACCTTACTTGAGGTCTAGGCCCTGTTTTCAAAAGCTTTTGCTCTTTTTCTTACAAAAAAGGTGTGGTATAAGTAACAGGAAAACTATATAGAAACAAAACAAACTGGGTCACTGAATACCAGATGGATTGGATCCGAACTATATATTAGATTAATAAAAACTTGTACAAGTTTCATACGCACACTAATCGTTTTGATCAAACCAACCGAACTAATCGTGTGCCAAGATTGAGTCTGCCAAGAGTGAAGAGCGACAGGATTTCGTTGGAACTGGACACACTGGGCACTAGAGTGAACACTTTGTCGAATCTGCCCAGATGTACCCTTTGTCGATTCTTGAGAAGTAAAAACAAATGCCCAATTGTTTGGTTTTGAGTCTTGGGAGGTTCATTCAACTGCCCAACCGAGTCATTTTATAAGTTAAATTATATTTTTTTATATGTTTTCTGTGAATATCATATCGACAGACTTTTATTGGTTATTAACTTTTAGAAAATTAACTTTTGTTTCAATTGAATTTTGGGGGTTGGGACAACCGACCCGAGTGAACTTTACTAGAGTAATTGGAGGTTTGGTTGATTGCCAACAGTTGTTTTTGCTGGAGTTTCGAGAGGTTCGGACAACTGCCCAAAAGTATTATTACTTAAGTACGGAGAGGTTGGGACAGCTATCAAAAAGGCCTTTTACTAGAGTCTTTGTAAGTTCAAACAACTTCTCAGTACTTTAATTCTTGGATGGTTCAAACAACTGCTCACCAATTTGATCTTATGAAGTTCAAACAACTGCCCAAAATTTTGTCTGGGTAAGTTCATACAACTGCCGAGCATTTTTTGTTTTGGGAAGTTCAAACAACTGCCTAAAATTCTTTGGTCTCTGGAGTTTCAAACAACGGCTCGACTCTTTTGGTCTTAAAATGGGAAGAAATTAGACCGAATCTTTTCTTTATTTAACATACATCTTTTTATATAATTCCTAGATCAAACCATCGGAAAATTGTTAGTTATTAACTTTTTAAAATAAAATTTAACTTTTTGGTTTTACTTGGTTTTTGGGGCATTGGAACAACCGACCGAAGGTAATTTTGCATGAGTATTGAGAGGTTCAGTTAACTGCCAACGGGTATTTTGATTGAGTTTTGAGAGGTTCGTACAAATGCGCAAGGGTATATTTACTTGAGTACGGGGGATTGGGACAACTATCAAAAAGAAACTTTACTAGACTCTCGGTAACTTCAAAAAATTGCCAATCACAGTTTGGTCTTGAGAAATTCAAACAACTGTTCAACAATTTTGATATCGGGTAGTTCGTATAACTGGACTGGCTGGAAACTGCATCAATTTCAGAAGATTAGAAGCACTGGTTCTGAGCCAACACCCGAGAGGGTAATTTGTCGAAAGTGCTCAATGAGAAAACTCTGACAGAAAAAATTGTCTTTAGCAGCGTAGCTTTTTGTCTGATCAATGATTTTTTAATCTAACTTCAGCCTGATTGTTTTTCTTTCATTTTTGTCGCAAGTATTTTTGAATTTCGAAAAAATTACTCTTGAATTTAATCATGATTTTATTCTGATTTTTTTTCGAAAGTATTTCTGATTTTTGTACAGAAAAAATTAATGTTACAGCAGGGTGAACTTTTTCAGAAAGTCTTGAAGTTTTGGTGTCCTTAATTTTGAAAAAAATGAAGGTTTTCTAATTTCTGAATTTAAAAAAACTCTGACAGATTAAACTTTTTTTTGCATGCTTTTGCCAGTCGGTCACATGAAAAAAGTTTGGTGTGTTTTGGTTGGAATTGACTTTTTCAAAATTTCAAACTTTCCCTGCCATACTCAAATTTTTTGCAGAAAAAAGATCACGAATGTCAACAATCAATTTAACCAAACTAACGATTGCGGTAAATTTAACAAATATCAATTCAGAGTCAAGCTGCTATTCGTAATTTGTCCGTGAAAACCGTTCTTGGGTTAAATGTCTTGTTCCTGATAGAGAGCGTAACGTGTGGACACGAGAGCGCATGCAGTGAAGCATGCGCCACATTGATTGGGAAAGCTTTCCACTGAATTGTTATTTTTGTCCAACATATTTTCAGTGTTACCATACAACCTACTTGATTTATTATGAAATTATCTGATCGTGGCTGAAGCTAATTCCAGATATATATATATATATATATATATATATATATATATATATATATATATATATATATATATATAAACTTCTTAAGGATACCACTTTCTTATCCAAAACATCGGTTCAATTCTCGCGTTGCAATTGTGTACAGGACGAACTTCTTTGTTGTGACAACTGAAAATTAGAAAAAGTGGAGCAATGCTTACTTTAGGGAGTAATTTAAACCGTGTCAGTTCTTAAATTACCATACATCTTTTGAACTATTTCTTGTAAATATGAAACGGAAGAATTTTCTAAAGGTTTTTTTTTCTAGAAAGACGACACGTTTTTTTTAAATTGAGTGTTTGTAGGTTGAGACAACTGACCGAAGGTAAATTTATTAGAGTATCGAAAGGTTCGGTTAACTGTCAAATGGTATTTTCGTTTGAGTTTCGAGAGGTTCGGATAACTGCTCAAAGGTGTTATTACTTGAGTACCGGGAGATTGGGACAACTATCAAAGTGGCATTTTACTAGAGTCTTGAGAGAATCAAATCAACTGCCCAACATTTTTGGCCTTGAGTCTGGCAAGTGTTTACAATTGTTCAACGGCGTAGCCTTGAGTCTTGAGAATTTCAAACAACTGCCCAGTGGTACGCTTTGTCGAGTCTTGGGAGTTGAAACAACTGCTGAACGGTTTTGTTTCGAGTCTTGGGAACTTGAAACTACTGCCCAACTGTTTTGCCCAATATAGTTCCTGTAATTATCAAGCCGACACAGTTTTATTAAATAATATATTTTTCTGATAAAAAATATACGTTTTTGTTTTTACTTGAGTTTTCGGCTGCTTGGATAAGCGACCGAAACTAAGAGATCGGATTACAGCCCAACGGTATGATTACTTAAGTACAGGCAACTATTAACAACAACTAAGAAAAGGCCATTTACTTGGTTAGATCAAATCAATTGCCCAACACTTTTGGTCTTGAGTTTTGGGAAGTTCAAACAACTACCCAGAAGCGATTTTGGTGTTAAGCTAGGAATAAATTAAGACCGAGTCTCTTCTTAAATTAACATATAACTTTCTAATGTTTCCTGCTAAAGTCATAAGGACAGAATTTTATCAGATATTAATTTTTAGATTTACAATTAATTTTTTTTGGTTTTACTCTCTTTTTTGGCGATTGAGACAACCGACCAAAGGCATTTTTACAAGAGTATTTGGAAGCTCGGTTAACTGCCAACGGGTATTTCCGTTTGAGTTTCTGGAGTTTCGGACAACTACCTCAAGGTAATTTTACTTTAGTACGGAGAGTTTGGGACGGCTATCAAAAATGCACTTTAATAGAATCTTGGGAACTTCGAAAAACAGCCCAACACTTTTAGTCTGGGAAGTTCAAACAACTGCTCACCGATATTGATATTAAGAAGTTCAAACAACTGCCCAACACTTTTAGTCTTCGGATTTTCAAACAACTGCCCAACACTTTTGGTCTCGGGAAGTTCGAATGACTGCCCAAACCTTTTGGTCTTAAATAAGGTAGAAATTTAGACAGAATTTGTTTTAAAATTATCATCTATCCTTTTATATAGTTCCTGTAAATATCAAACCGTCAAAATTTTATTAGATATTGGGTTTTAGATATAAAACTCCACTTTTTGTTTTTGACTTGCTTTTTGGGGGATTAGGACAACCGACCATAGGTACTTTCGACTACAGTAGTTGAAAGGTCGGTGAACTGCCAACGGTTTTTTTGTTTGAGTTTTGGGAGGCTCGGACAACTGCCCAAGGGTAATATGACTTGAGTCGGAGAGATTGGGACAGCCAACAACAGAGAATTTTACTTGAGTCTTGGGAACACTTTTAGTCTTGGAAGGTTTTTATAACTGCCCACCACTTTTGATCTTAAGAAGTTTAAACAACTGCCGACCGGTTTTGAATCTTAGAAAGGGCTTTTTGGGGGGTTGGAACAACTGACCGAAAAGTTTTACTAGAGTATTCGGAAATTCCATCAACTACTAATGGGTATTGTTGTTTGAGTTTCAGGAGGTTCAGACAACTGCCCACGAGTAATACTACTTGAGTACGGAAAGGTTCGGACAGCCATCAAAAGGACCTCTTACTAGAGTCTTGGGAACTTCAAAACTGCCCAACACTTTTAGTCTTGAAAGGTTCAAACAACTGCCCAAGCCAACACTTTTGATCTTCGGAAGTTCAAACAGTTTCACAATACTTTTAGTGTTGTGCAAAAAATTTGGGCGAGACCTCTGAAGCTGGGAAGCTTTCTAGAACCCGTTCTGTCCACTGGACCCAAAATTTCATTTGAAGCATAAAAGTTTCGAAAAATTGTTAAAAGTCAAATACTGATTTTTCTGAGAGCCAATTTTTTTGGCCAAAAATTTCAGCTAAATCGTTCCTGCAGAGGAGTTCTCAACAACACGTCTTTTCGATTGAAACCAAAATCTTAGATTTGGGACTGTAGTTTTCGAGAAAATTAAGAACTTTCAAAAAAAACGTCGTCAAATGAAAAATTTGACTTTCCGGAGGGTCATAACTTAACTTTTAGCATATAATTTTAGGCGTAATCCTTATAATGCGGAGCTTCCTTTAACCCGTTCCACTCACTCAAATCAAAGCCTCAGATTTGGGGGGGGGGGGGTAGTATTCAAGAAAGTCGAAAAGTTTGGAATTGGGACAAAAAACTGAAAAGACCTATAAAAATTTAGGTCGTAGCAGCTAATGCAGTGGATCGTCACGCAACTTGTTCAACCCATTGTAATCATAACCTCAGATTTGGAAGGGTAGTTTTCAAGAAAACTTAATATGTTTTTAAAAAACGGTCAAAAAATTGAAAACATGACTTTTCCGAGGGTTTTAAGGTTTTGTGAAAAATAATTTGGGCTAAATCGCTTCTAAAAGGGAGATCTTCACAACATGTCTTTTCGATTGAAACTAAAATCTCAGATTTCGAAGGTTGTTTTTTGAGAAAAAATATTAGTTTTTTTTTTAAATTGTTCAAAAAATCGAAAATTGACTTTTCGCAGGGTCATAACTTTTTGTGTAAAAAATTTAGGAGGCGTTACCATTTATGCAGTGGAGCTTCCCATAACTCATTCTACTCATTGAAACCAAAAAATCAGACTTGGCTAGGTTGTCTTTGAGAAAAGTCAAAAGTTTGAAAAAAAAATGGACAAAAAAAATCAAAAGTTATACATTTCTGAGGGTAATAGCTTTTTGATTAAAAAAGTCTGGGCGCAGCCGCTAAAGCAGGGGAGCGTCAAACAACTTGTTTAACCATTGTAATCAAAACCTCAGATTTGAGAGGGCAGTTTTCGAGAAAAAGTTTCAAAAAACGGTAAAATTACGTTTTTGAGGGCTTCAACATTTTGTGTACATCAAATTGTGCGTAGCCGCTAAAGCAGGGCAGTGGTCCATAACCTGATCTAACCTTCGAGCCAAAAATTTCAGATTTTGAGTAAAAGTTTTTAAAAATTGTATAGAAAAACAAAAATATGGGTCAAAAAATCCCCCGACAGACTTTTTCGAAGTCTGAAGAAAAAGGGGCAAGGTAAAAAGAGACTAGAGGTTTATGCAGTTATGCTGGTGCACAGAAGATTGGGCGGATAAAAATTATTCGAAAGCGTCTAAAAAAAGAATAAAACAAAAAAACCGATCCTATACGTATCCATACATACATTACACCTGTTTTTATCGAACCGATTTACAAAAATCTATTGTTTTTTAGCTGACGTCTGCCAGAACATATTGCTACTCTTTATATTAATAACTTTTTTTTCGGTCAACAAATAGATAATTGGAAACTCCTGATTACTTTTTCAAGGAGAAAACTTTCACGCGTTTCAAAATAGAATAAAAACTCAAACAATTCTGAACCCTAGCATTTGGGCCAACTAAAGCGGTCAAGTTTACAGACAAGGCAAACAATGCTACAAAATTGTCACCGAAAGCCCTGAATGGTACGCTACGACTGTCTTTTTAAAGTGGATCAGTTTGCGGTTAAGGGTTAACCGTAGCATAATAAATAAGCACAATGCGGATTTTTTCAATTGTTTTGCTTGCCTACATTCGGTTCAGAAAGCCATATTTATAGTGTTCAATCAAAGTTTCCAACTAAAACCCCATTGATGACAGAGTCAAGCAACCAAAAAAGAAATACTCGAGCCACTTCGCTATTATTTTTAACAAATGGGTCTGAATAAAGAATTTACCAAGCAACAAAATTTAGGAAAACAAAAAAGCAAAAAGCTTTAGCTGGCCAAAAAATTAGATCACAAAAAAATTGACGAAAATGGCCAATCTTGCAAGAAATTTAAAGATTCTTGCAACATTTTGGGAGAAAACTGGATTCTCATGCTATCAACATCTTAAAATAACGTACCACTTAAAGTACTAAACTATTTTAAACCAGAGTAAAAGAAGTAAATAGAGACATCAAAAAATTATTAAACGTGTACTATAAAAAGCGAATAATGAAACGTACACAGATTCCATCCAAAGGAGCGTGTATGTTCAAGGTCAGACTTAAGTAAACAATAAGAAAATCATAATTGAGTAGACAATGAAAATACTTTCCATACTTAGGAAAAATTCGACCTAATTATTGTAAATTTGCTGCACATATCTTTTCCCCGGATAAACGGAAAAGATGATTACATAAATCACGACAATTAAAAGCACCAAGAAAAGAAATCGTTTTTATTAGTGTTAAAAAATTGGACATGCAGATTTTGGGAAAGTAGATTTTTTGGATTGGTTAGGTATGGCCAAATCATGATCGAATATAAAAATAACTTGTTGTAGTTTCGATTTAAAACAACAAGGATTTAAAATAAAAAGAGAATATAGATGAATTTCGCAAAATTTTGATGTGAATGCTTAATCGGAATTCAACTAAACTAATTAAAATAAGTCAGAATATGCTGACTGTGTAGTTGACGTAATAAACGTAACTCAAATGACCGGATTGCTTAATAAGGAACTTACAGAGGCAGAGTTTTGGAACTTTTAAGTGAGATTCGAAGGGATCAGATATGTTGGTTCATCTAGTTTTTTTGATGAAATCTTTCAATTGGATCTTCATTTGGCTTTCAGAAACCGACTCGATGTCGATATTTCTCTCCTCGTCTTGTCTGGGGTCCTTCAAATTGAAGAGTTTCTCCAGTGCTGAGACGAAACGATGTGAAAAATTGGGTGGGTCATCCGTAGGTATTCCTTGATCCGTAGGTCTCCGTATTTGATTATAAAGTCTCTACTGAAATATGGCGTGGGTTTCCGCTCAAAGTGTCTGAAACTGTTTCCACTGTCTCAGCAACCAGGATTTGTTGAGATGATTGTTGGATTGATGAGTCGAACAGGCTTCAGCTTCACTTGAGTCGATCTGAACTGGGATTGCGTGAGATCCCTTTGGTCCGAAGAAATCTGTAAAAAATCTATCAATATCCGGTTACCAAAACAATTTAGGCAGGCCCACGTTCCTACGGGGTTAGGTAGTGTTAATTTAAGCACCTTGACTATCGATGTCCAGTTCGTAGACAGGGAATGCTATCCCGAGCTATCCCTAGTCAGGTCGATAGTGGTTGGCAATTTCGAGACTTGCCGTGCAAGTGACGGAGATACTTCTGGCGTAGTTCCCGGTCTGAAATCCGAGTCTTGTAAGGCAGTAGCAGGTGTGGTAGAAGTTGCAGTATCTGGTGTTATGATGGGCATTCCGGTGTAGGGTTCTGTTGACTCGAAAAACCTTCTCCAAAACCTTCTGTTGAGTCAAAAAACCTGCGTCTTATAAATCTAATCTAATAATAGAGACCGAATTTTTGTTAATAGGTTTATTCCCCTCCTCTGATGTCTAAATAAATCTACCTTGTTAACAAAAACGCTCTCTACTAGCATCTCATAATGGAAAACCACCGATTGTTCATTCCCATTCAATCAGGTCCGACGGATAATATGGTATGTAGAAAAATTCGTCTTCGGTTGGAAGCGGGATTTCTGTCTGTATCCTCCTTTTTCTTTTTGGGTTGGGGTGGTCTCCTGGGTTTTTGTGCCTAACGGGCCGTGATAATAACAATTTCGCAGCAAACGAAAAACGTACGACAGTAGTTTTTTGGACACTGTTTCATGTTTCTTTAACTGGCAAAGCTGACGTATAGTTGAAAATTCAAAAGTTTTAAAGAATCCTGAAATTCATGGGCACTTTGTTTGGTAAATTGCTATCGAAACCGCTTTGGCAACAAAAATGAGGCTGCAGTTCTATTTAAATTTCTATACGAAACATGAACATTGTAATTTTTAGTAAAATAAAAATCGCGCGCAAAACTCAAAATCATTTTTTGAATATGAGCTGGAATTTTTATGATATTTTGATTCGTTGTCCGAAGGTGATTTAAATAATATAGTATATTAATTAACATCCACAAAAAAACAAAGGACAAAAAACTTATTTAAAGTGTTTATTCTCAATTACAAACTAATTTAATTACAGCTAAATTTGGTTAAGTTAAAAACCGAGTTCCTCAATCAAAGCTTTGAGCTTTCGGCAAAAAATTGGCCTCAATCTTCAATCAGCATCAGTCTAAATTTAAACAGTTCTCAGAACCTTTGAAAAACTGGCTTCGAATCGGGTCGATCAATGTTACCGATATTGTACTCGGCGTTTGCTGGTTGAGACCGAACGCAACTCGGCATAGGTTTTCGTGCTTGTCGTGTCGACCTCGCCTCCGGAGCGTTTTCGTCCGATGACTCGGCTCCTGACTTTGGCAACTCCTTGGTTTTACTAGATGCCAATCTTTTGGGACCCTTAGTTGACCGAATAGGTGATGTATATCCATCTGCTGGATAATCATTTGCTGAAGTTTGTTGTCGTGTGATGGACACCCGACGTTCGAAAGACTGGCTTGCCAACGTTCGGAGCTCCTCGGGATTCCGACATGCCGACGTTCGGGGCTCCTCAGGATTATCGCCTGTCGACATTCGGGGCTCCTCGCGATTCTTGCATTCCGATGTTTGGCGGTTTGAGAAATCCTTGTTTTTCATCGTTTGATGTTCTTCGAAATAAGTTGCTTGAGGTATTCTCGATGATTGCGCTAGTCGTAGCGTATCACCGTCGACTGGTAAAACAAAGCGAGGCTTAAAAATATCAACATAATGTTGATGAGCTTGCAATATTTTGTCCATTTTGTCGTTCGAAGAACCTTCAACTCCTTGCATTGTTATCAGCTCCTAAGGCGATAAATTGTTTCTTAATTTTTTCTAACTTTCTCTTCAAAAACAAAGTTCGAAGAGTCAAGACGACTCTCTTTGAAAAAATTTGAAAGAAGTACTTCGAGGGAAACAACATCTTATAAGGAAACTGAGCAACTGAATTAAGTTTTTAAATAAGTTATGTCTAGTTATCAGCAAAAAATTGGGACAGACAGAGCTATTTAAAAAGAGCAATTGACCTTTTTGGAAAACAATTTTGCATGCAGAAATAATTTTTTTTTTCAAATTTGGATCTTAAGATTATCTGAACATTAACCTTGCACATAAAATTACAGAGAGTGCTCTTTTTGAATAATTCTGTCTGTCCGAACTTTTTGCTACTTTTTATAGCTTTTAACATAATTATCGTACAACGTCACACACATTTGAGATAAGTTTGACCTTGAGACAGAGAAATGGCGTTAAAACTGCACTCGAATTATCAAAACTGCATTTGAACTGGCAAAAGAGCAATGCAAATTGATTTTCGTTTTTACCTTATTGCAAGAGCCCACTTGAAAAAACTCTTTCATTCAACAAGTATTTGCCATGTAATTTTTCAGTCTAAAAAATCACAAAATGCCGACAAAAAGGCAAACGCGAAACTTTCACAAAATACTTGGATTTAATTTAAATGTGAAGGTCAAAATTATTTCAGAACTTTAATACTTTGTCCTATAATTTTGTTAAAAGCTGTATGTAGCTGTTATTAGAAGTTTATCGGACAACAACTTAAAACTTTGAAATAATTCTGATCTTCTAGCTTGAGCTAGTTACAAATAGTTCTTTAAATTTTGCAGTTTGCCTCTTAGTCGGCATTTTATGTGTTCTTTGAAAAATACATGTCAGGTTGTTGATGATTGAAAACTGTTTCGGAGTTAAAGACATAGAGTTATGCAAAAAAACTCACCTCTGAAAAAGCGCAATCATTTTGGTTTGCTCTTTTGACAGTTCAAATACAAGTTATAAGACTCGTTTGCAGTTTCAACTCAATTTTACTGTATTAGGGCATGCTCTTTTTTTCGTCTTCTCTTCAAGTTACTTTGCTCTTTCAACAGTTCGAATGCATTCTCTTAAAATCATTTGAAGTTTCACTCAATTTCAGTGTCTCGAATTCAAAAAAATTTCAGAAATTTAGGAAATTAGGAAACTTAACGAAACTTTGTAGTTTAGTCCGATAAGCTCGTTATGAACTGTATTTAATGGCAAATCGTTGGCCATATCTGTAACCTCGAGCAAGCATTTTAGTCACAAAACAAGCATTCTTGTTTTAACTTTTTTTTGAAAATGGTTTTTACGTGATAAATTGATAACTCTTGTCGAATTGCGCATTTTTTGGTTAAAATTCTGTTGACTGAAAAGGACAATGCCAACAGTTTTAATTTTCAAAATTTATTTTTCTATTAAATTGTGAAATAATTTTGACCTTCGAACTTCAATTAAATCAAAACACTACCTTGAAGTTTTGTTTTTGCTTTTTTTGTCAGCATTTTATGTGGTTTTTGCTCTAAATTTTAAATGGCTAATTGTTAAAGATTGAAAAAAAATTGAATTTGTGTTCTTGAATTAGGCAAAAATGAATTTCTTCGAAAAAGCGCAATCTTTTTGCATTGCTCTTCTGACAATTCAAACAAAGTTTTGAAACTTCGGTTGCAGTTTTAATACGGTTTCACAGTTTCAACTTGAGAATTATACAGTGCTGATGTAAACTATCCTGACAAAACAACAAAACTTGAAATTTCAAACACTTTCTTCTGGAATTGGGTTAAGATTAGACAAAAAATGAACCGTACAAAAGTTGCTTAGAATTTCATCAGAATTAGTATGGTGCGTTTTATTCTCCGAAATTTTCAACTGAAATTTTACCCTAACAATGGTTCACTTTGGGCTTTTCTAATTAATCAAAAATTACGCTGAAACTACTTTGTTAATTGATAGAATAATTATATTACAAGAAACCTCTTACACAGCCCAACAAATTTTTTCTAGAGTTCAA
This sequence comes from Symsagittifera roscoffensis, assembly GCF_963678635.1. NCBI lineage: Eukaryota > Metazoa > Xenacoelomorpha > Acoela > Convolutidae > Symsagittifera > Symsagittifera roscoffensis. Next base: position 5,001,492 of record NC_087071.1, read on the forward strand.
CTCAAAAAAATTGACTGCACTGTTTCAAATTTGTTTTTAAGCTTAGTTTTTTGGATTTTCTATAGTAAAAATTACCTTTCTTGGCTATCAAGTAAAAATATTATCTCTTATACGGGTTTTTGGAGATTCGTCCCTCGTAGAAATTTGTTGCGATGTGTAGAGCGCTTCTTGTGATATAATTATCCTATCAATTAACATAGTAGTTTCAGCGTAATTTCTGATTAATTAGAAAAAAACCCAAAGTGATCCATTTTAGGGTAAAATTTTGGTTGAGAATTTCGCAGAAGAAGTTGCACCATACTAATTCTGATGAAATTCTTAGCCACTTTTGTTCCAACCTTTTTTGTCTAATCTTAAACCAATTTGAGAAAAACGTGTTTGAAATTTCAAGTTTTGTTCGTTTTGTCCGGTTAATTTAAATCAGCACTGTAGTTAATGCCAAGTTTTGGCAAAATCTTTTTCGGTCAATGAATCTCATCTTAATTACTTGACCTAAAACTGCTCATTTTGATTCCGGATGTCAGTTAATTACCAAAATTCTTACGGGAAAACCGTCTTCGAAAAACTAATTAGCCTAAAATGTTGCTATTTTTGACCGATTAAATAGGTCAAGGTCACCGATATTGCCATCAACTTGGCATTTACTATATTTCAAAAATGAAAGATGTTGTCCGATAAATTTGTTAAAAAATACAGCCTCAACAAAATTATTTCAACATTTCAAATATTTTCGATTTTATTTTGAGCTGTGTCTGGAAAATACGATGCACTAGAATATTTTCATATAAATTGAGCAATCTTCTTTACTGAATAATTTTTGCATAAAAAACTAAATTTATAGGCAATTTTGAGACATACGATCTGTCTGAAAAACTACGGTAAGCATAAAAAACATTTCCAACTTAGTGCTTCTTTTAAATAGAGAGTTGTAAAAAGTTCGGACAGAAAAAAATTGATTGAGAAGTGAAATCTTTCCATTTCGCAAGCAATTTCGATGATGCAAAAACGTTGAGACTTCAATTCAGTCTGAAAAATTGACTTTTGCCAGCACCTTTTTCTACAATTAGTTCGGTCAGTTGCTCAGTGTGTTTGCTAACGTCTGTCTGAATTTTTTGCAACTTATTGTTCCAATTTTCGAAGAAAACGGAATGAATATTTGTTTGGTGTTGTTTTTTATTCGATAAATATTTGGCGATTGAAGTAAATTTCCTAACAAAAGTTTTTATGTACTATTGAAGATATCCAATTCCTGAAATCAAATTTTAAAAAATATATCTTATCTTCAATTTGTTTTTGCAAAGTTTTTGCGGGTTTGAAAATTGCCAACTTATCCAAGTTTTGAACGAATTTTTGCGCATTTTGAAGAGTTTAATCTATAATCCTGAAAGCGTAACGCTAATTATTTATGCACGGTGAATTATCTTGCTCAAAAAAATCGTTTTAAATTGAATTGAGGGTAGCTAATCGGTCATAATAATTTCGTACAGCTCAAATCTTTACATTTGATCTTCGATATTGTCCAAAATTTATAGTTTTTCAGAATTTTCTTTTCCCAAGGCAATCGGAAGGAACATTCAGGGCTTTGCCTTGATATACGAGCAGTTTTGTTACAATTTATTTCTTTTCGGTCATTAAATTGAGTTTTTTAAACCAAAAACTGCTTGTTTTGAAGTCAAAAATCTGTTAATCATTTACCGCAAAACGCAAAAAATTTTTGGAAAAAATTAGGTAAGTTTGAAAACAACTCTTTTATAGCGAATAAAATGCTCTATAACGCCAACGAATCTGGCATTAAAGACAAGTTAAATCTGCCTTTCTTTATTTTTATGCATCTCAAATCCCAATTTGATGACAATGTTTTTGGCGAATCGTTTCAAAAAAAAATAATTCGAAACTGCTCATTACTCTTTTTAAGGGGGAAAATTTTCACGCATTTCGAAAAAAATCCAAACTACTCTGGACTGTAGCATCTGCTCCGACCAAAGCCCTCCAAATTACAGGGAAAACAAGACTGCTTATTTGTCCTTGAAATCCCCGAATGCTAGGTTCCTTTCTTTAAAATCTTGTCAACTATCCAGTAAAACTTTTTTTTGTCGGCACATAAAAGGCACACAGAAAAATTCGGATTTTGCCCTCATACAAATATTGCATGTTTAACACTAACAATGAGATATAATTTCTTTCTTTCGTTCTTTTTTCTTTCCTTCTTGTTTTTAATCTCAACTCTTTATCAAAGTATGTTGAGCGCCTGGTAATTACACAATGCAATTTTGGATGATCAGTTTGTGTCTAATTCCATTTTACTACGTTTTGAATGGCAAAAAAACATGTATTTCAGGACTCAAAATCAGGCAAAACGGTCTTTGACTTTCAACTGAAATTTCAGTTAAGCTAAACGAATTTTCCTTGCGAACACATTATGCTTAGTCGGCAAAAATGCAGAAATCATCGATTGCTGTGGCCGAATCTATTGACTTTTAACCTGGTTGGGGGTGGCGGGATGGGGGGGTTTAATTAGATAGAGTCTACTACGGTTTATTAAAACTAACTTACAATTTGATAAATTCTTGAGCTGAAATAACGAATTCAAATTTTGTTGTTCAAAACTTGGTTTGCTTGAGTCATTGATTAGAATTAAAAGTCACAAAGTCAATTTCAGCTTGATTTTTGACCTCAAAACCGCAAAAAAAAACATATTTTACAACCAACGAAATAATAATTTTCCCTTACAGAGCGTTGATGTGGCGCATCGGTAGCGCACCGTCACTACCGATGCGCCACAACGCCACAAAATTTTTGTTCAAAAATGTTGAGTTATAATTTTTGATGACAGTTCAAGAAGTATCAGACTTTACATAGTGAAATTAAAATAATGTTAGATACACAATTAGGCTTAAATGGTATGAACACTAAAAAATGGATTGTGTGAGGCGCGTGTTTGTTTGAATCTCTAGGCCTGGAAGGTGGAGGATATGCAAAATTTTTCTCTCGTATGTTTAATTTCACGCATTTTCTTTCGCAATGTAACCGAAATTTTCTAATTAAATCAAATCTTACTGGACATCTTTGTTCGTGAAGATTTGCTCCTAATGTTAAAAATTGGCTTGTGAAATCACACGCATTATGAGGACTAACTGTGCGTTTTGTTAATTGTAAGTGGATTCCGAACAGAGGCCAAAATGAGATTTGTCGCATCATTGTTACTTTTTTGATCTTCTGGGCTTTTTTGGATTCTACAAAGAAATAACCTAAAAAATGTACCTCTCAAAAATGCTCCAAAAATAGGTAAGTTTGCGGAATCCACATGGGTATTTGCGGAATCCGGAATAGCTTTTTGAATCCACAATCAAAGAGTAAATTATATGTATAGTAAAATTGAGCTGTCGCAAAGTTCGCAGCTCTAAGCGGAATCTGCAGATTGTAATCGGAATCCGCATTTAATTCGCGGATTCCAGTATCGTATATACTTTAGTCTATTTTTAAATTGAATCTCTTTTTTGGGTCATCAGCAAGACTGTCAAATAGTTAAATCTCATTTTCTGCCAACAGCTTGAGCTCACCAGCTAAATCTAAAATACTGAAAGAGTGAAAACGTTCAATCTCAAGTACTGAATTGAAATTTATTCATAAATCAGCATTAAACTCATGAAGCACTTTAACTCAGTTTGAGTTCATTTGCTCAGTATTTGAAATCCGGAAGGTGTTCCCCTTTACCAAGTTTAGTGTTTGATTGACCTATGTTTATGGTATGCTTGATTTTCTTCAATTTATTACCTCGTAATTGGCAAAAATATGCCTCAAAAATAAATAAAAAGTTGAGTTAAATAGTTTTGATTCATATGCATTTCTAGGTTTACAAAACATTTTGCCCTAGTTTATGTTAACCTTGTCCTACTCCAACTTGTGCTACTTCAACTTGTCCGTCTCCAACTTGCATCAAGCGACAACTTGTCGTATGTCATCTTGCCCCGCATAGAAACATCCAAAATTTTCCCCCAAGTTTGCTTACTTCCTAGCAATTAAATTATTTTTGACAGGTACAGCTTACATCTTCGTCTCTTTTTTCATCTGATGCGTGATCCGGTGCAGCTGCTTTCAACCAGGCTTAAAGTTGTGGTTGTGCTCATGTTTGGTAGATACAGGTTCATGCGGCGTTTTGTGAACTGTATCTTGCGCACCAACAGTGCTCAGTAGTACTTATTGTCTGCTCTTTTGTGAACTCGAAACTGTCCTTAAAGCGTTCGCTTATTTTGTTGAGACACACTTGCTGTTCGTCAACTTAAGCATCATTGTTTGAGAGCAGTCTTTGATCCTCAATTTGAGCTTCAAAACATTCAATAAAAGTTTTAGCTATGAGGCAAAAACGGCATAGGACAAAAACTCGCGAGAGGCAGGTTGAGAGAGGACAAATTGCATGTAGGGAAAATTAAAGTAAATAAAATTGGCCTAGGGCCATTTTTCCTAGTGCAAATAGAGCTGGCATCATTTCTGGACGTAAAATAAATGTCTTCTTACGTTGGTGAGTTACATAAAGTGACTATAGGGCACAAAAAGTGAAAGAAACTATTTATTCAAACTTTTATCCAGTTTCATGAGCAAAATTGTATTCGAAAACTATAATTTTGTCTTAACTGGATTAGTATTTATGAGGCTATAATCGTAGCGAAGTAAATCAGCTTTAAGCTCATACAAAACAAAGATTCATTTTCTGAAAATTACAGACAGACTAGCTTTTTCCCACAATCAGCCCAGCAAAAAAGAGGGTACAGAAACAATCAAATTATTTTAACAGTTTATTTTTTGCTTGCCATTGTTTGATATGCCTGCCACCAATAACTGAAAGCAACTTTTAAAATTGAATAACATATGTCGCACATTCACAAAACTAACCAAAATGACATTCCAAGCTCTCCCAAAATATGATAGGGGCCCTATTATGACCAAATTTTCAAGTTTCAGGCAAATATTTAAGAAGTAGCGCAAACAAACCGTTTTTTAGAAAATGTTTAGGCTCAGCCAGCAAAAAGTGTTAGCCCTGAAAAAATATCAAAGAGGTCAAATGGATGGTCGAATGGTCGAACCCCTGAGAAAAAGAGAAGATTCCTCAAACTAAATCCACTACTATTAAGAGAAAAAAACTGATAACCGGAGGAGGAGTTTGTTAAAGATATTTAAAACTCATTGTCTTTGCTTAACTGCAATCGTCGAAAATTTGAAACCGAAACAAATCTGACTGCGTTGGCTACAATAAACAACCACCATCATTGATTGCAGATACGTTTGATTTCAAAAAAAAGCCTCACAAATTTTGCGCTGATAAATATTAACACAAGCATTGCAAGTACAAACATATTAAGATGATTAGAAGTTCCAAGCACCTGAGATTAAACCAAGAACAAAATGAAGTTTGTTATTGATGCAATTGATTTCAAAACTGCTGCTACAAGCCTACTAGCAAGGTGTACACCTTGAAAATGTTTGAAAACAAAATAACTAAGTATATTAGGAAAATTAGTTTTTAGGGAATAAGTAAACTGATGCAAGAAGACAAAAGTTAGCGTCAGACGCTTAAAAGCTAATAGTTTGATAAAGAATACAAAACAGAAGTTATAAAAATAAATTGTGGTACTGAAAGATAATATCCAATAACTTAGCCACAAACTGATCTCTTTAAAAAGTGAAAGAGTAGGTCATTAGCGCGCATGATAAATTAACGCAAAATGAGCAATCATTGAAAGCTGATGTGATCCAAAATGTAACTATTCCTTTCATAACATAAAAAGTTATTGATAAAAGGTTACGAATTTTGAAAAATTAAATCCGAGAAATCTAGTCAGCCAAAACAAATGCAAATAACAAGGGCTCCATATGAATAAAAAACGATAACAAGTGCGAAGCAGGACCAGCGACTTTAATAAATTCGAAACATATCTTTTGAAACTTCTCTGGGTTTGCATATTAGCCGAGGACTTGTGCGATAATTCATATCTTTCGATCCTAAACTTTATTTATCACGTATTTTTGTTTGCTTTCGCCTTTCGTTCAATAAAAATTGATGATAAAACCTGATTGCTCCTTCGAGTTCATTGTTTATGCCGCGATAACTATCATTAGTACCCGTGGAACAGTTTGCTGCGGGAAATTAAGGGAGCAAATCAACTGATTGTTTTATGTCTTCAATGCACCCCACAATTCTATAGAGATAATGACCACAATTTATTTTTGTAGCACCGACAAAAACAGATTGGGAAATTTAATCTGAACTAGTGAAGAATCGGTTCAGTAAACTTTGAATCATTTTTCGAGGCTTTCTTTCTTATGTATGCTTGAGTCAGAAAGGTTTTAAGAACCTTAAGCACCTCATTTTTTCGATAATAGTACAGAATGTAATAATGAATTATCAAATGAAATTTCAACAGACAGCTTGCGTCTAAATATAGTTATTTGTGTCACGTTTATTCAAATTGTCTCAATTTCAACGTCAAGCAAAAACCTTTTTTACCGCGTTTTTATCAATTCAACTACCATAAGCCTACATGTTTTTTAAAATTAGATTAAACTAGTTCTTTCGAAATGTTTCATTCAAACTAGATGAGCAGACGCAACGCCGGCGATGTGTCTTTTTTGAGCAAGCTAACTATCCATTTTTAATTACAAAAACCAGTTTTAATTTCCCAGAAAAATAATTGAACAACTTCATTAACTGATATTCCGAGACTCGAAAAATATCAGTTTGATTTTTTCTAGATAGCAAAAAAGTTTGCTTAGCCACTTAAAACTCAATTCCAAAACGGGTCACCTATACTGATCTTTGATTCGGAATGTAGAAATTATGGATAAGATTCAATTAGAATATGACAGTGGATATATGAATAATCTGATGAAACATCTCATCTGCATTTATTAAAAAATCTCCTGCTACAAGCATTTTAGACTCAATCTTCTTCAATTATAGTTTTTGGTTTTGCCGTGTGACAAAGTTTGTAAATTTTTACTAACTAATTATATCTTCAAAAGCTAAACTGTTGTAGAATTGTTAGACCCCCAGCTTTTCTGAGTTGTTTTTACTGTACTGAAGCATAAAATTAAGTTGACGACACAAAAACGCACAAGAAAGCTCTCTTTTTCAACAGCGATTTAGTTAAATAATTAAATAGCTAACAAAATGTCAACAGTGAGTTCATAAATGAAAACAATTAGTTGTTTTTTTTTTTCTGTTGAGTCGCAGGATTTACGTGTGCTATCTTCAAAAACTCCTCGTTTACCTGAAAAAAAAAAACAGAAACCATGATGGCATGATGCTTGGAGGCTTGAAATTCCTACACTAATGATTACAATTTTAGTTTATTACTTTCATAATTACCCAGCTTCGATGACGATGTGGACAAAATTTTTAAAATTTTTGAAAGACCTCAAAATTTCTTGGATAGTAGCGGAAATCATTCACTCATGCTTGATCTAAAAGTCTCGTTGGAGATCTAAAGAAATCTTGCTCGGAGTACTAAGAGTTAGGTAGGTATTATGGAGCGTAAAAACCTTTTTTTGCTTTCCAACTTTTGTATAAGTTGCAATGTGTTTTTCGGTGCTTGCGAGAAACAATACGGAGCTTAGAAAACAATTCATTAATAACACATCTGTTTTATGCCAATTTTGTTTTGCGTTTTGCCATGCTAACGTAGGTTTGCTTCTCAAAATCTTCGATGATAAAAAGGAAAATAAGCATGCTAGATTGACACTTTCATTACCATAATATGGTTATTTCTGGTGATAAAATTTTATGGATTATTATTAGGAGTGAAAGAAGTTAATATTTTACTAGTTGTGACGGATCAGTTTATTTTAAAAACACATAATATCAAACAATTTTAACGTCAATAAGATGCGTGTTTTAAAGATGATGCGGTTTCTAGTGAAATTTTTGCAAAAGACGTTTTTGTGGAGTTTTTGTACATCTTGCAGAAAAAAGATGTCGTACAAAACTTTTATGCCATTCACCTATGATGTTAAAAATTCTTTTCTACAAGATTTACAACATTTAGAAATTTTCTGAGCATCAGTTTTGCATTCTGAGCTTCAATTGAGACGAGTTCAAATAATAGAAGCTTTTACTAAGAGTCTTCATTTTCTTAATTATTCAAAAGTTTTTCTGAAGAAAGGTATAAAATTTCCATTTTGCGCAATATCTGAAGTGGCATTTTATGTTTTTTTGACAATGTTAAAAATTGATAGAGGTCATAAGTGGTTAAAAACTGTTTTTAAACCATCAAAGTACAAATTTATGGTGCAATTTTTTGGACCATTTTTGGACACACAAAAATTATGTTATTTTCGCGTGAAGCAATTTTTGAATCAACGAATTCAGACTCAAAATAGAGTTATCAGCATAATGAACAAACTGATAAAAGGCGTAAGTTTGCGTCCAGAAAAGCAAACTCTATCAAAATATTCGAGACGCAATTTTCAGTTTCAGTTGTATAGATTTTGATTTCTAAAAACTTTATTCAACTGTGTATTTATGCGATTTGGATGTGGCTTCTTTGAAAACTTTTGTCAAAAACGCAATAAACGTAGAAAACATTATAACCATAAATAGGAAATGATTATTCTCATGTTCCATCTAGTTGTAAAGTCAAACAGATGAGTAGAGAAACCGTTTCAACTTATGCTTAGTAAAATAAAGTGTAACTTATAAGAGATTTCAACTGCCAAGATTTTTTCTGCAAAATGTTTTCTTCTTAAAAAGACAAATTTCCCAGCGAGTCTTTTTTCTACAATTTTTTGTTTCATTTTACAAAATTTAAAATATGCCAAGTTAAACAACTAACAAAAAAAATATGGTAACATTGCTGTGCAACTTATTGAAAAATCAAACAAAGAGCTAATATCAAACAAAGAGCTAATATTAAATCGAAAAAACGTTCCATAGAAAATAAAAACAAATGCCCACATTTATATTTAAAACGTATGAAAAAATGGTAGAAAAATTGTAAGAAAACATAAGTTGCAAATCTTTTGCTGCTCTAAGCAAGTCCACTCGGCTTTAAAAAGCTAGGAAAAAAGTAAAGATGAAACTTTTCCATCAAATTTAATTTTACCTATTTACAATAATAGAAAAAGATCATCGATTTTTGATCAGTAAAATTGATTACAAATCATTGTTTAATTTAGTATTTCCCGTTTTTTGTTCCGTTTTTTTTATTATATTTATTTTTTTTAAAAACAAGAAAAAAAAGTAAGAAAAACCATTAGAAGCTTTTTTTTCACCCACATCAAAAGATGTGGATTAAAGATGTCCAATCGAACCGAGAAAACAATTTGCACGTTTTTAAATCAATTGTCGGTTATCTTGTAAAAGTTTGCCTATGATAAACACTTCTACACTTTTTTGCATCAGATTTTATTCATATCTACAAAACTCAATTTTTGCTGGTTAAAATATGCAGATAATTTTACCATTTTCTTGCTGATAATTTTTTTAAAAGATAATAATCAAATGAGTAAAATTATGAGAACATTTGCCAAAATTTTTGAATAAGAGAAGGAAATTTCTCAGTAACATTTTTCAAAAATATTGGAATGAAAAATTAGTTCAACTTTGGGTAATGGTGTGCCGATGATGGGCTTCTTAATTTTTCACTGCAAGAAAATTTAGTCAGATTTAAGAAATTCAGCAATTACTGGGCGAAATATGCAGATAATTTTTTCCTTTTTTGCTGATCATTTGCTGAAAAATACTTGAATTGAGTAAAAGTATGAATTTCATGTTAAACATAGTCTGCTAGTGAATTCCAGCCACAATTTTTACAAATTTGACAAGAATTTCAGCCGAAGTGTTGAAAGGTAATCGAATAAAAGCCATTTGCAAAATTTCAATAGATAATACAGAAGTTTCCAAGTTGCTGATATAACGCAGAAAATAGTTTCAGTTTTTTTGTGTAGAGATCAAACCGAAGAAGCAATGAGTTTTTCTTCTCCTTTTTTGGTATTTTGATTATGATTTTGCCTATGATAAACACTTTTAGTAATTTTTTGCAACAGATTTTGGTCAGATATACCAAATTCAGCTATTGTTGGATGAAACATACATTTAACTTTATCATTTTGTGCTTATAAGTTGCTTAAAAAATTCACCAAATGGGTGCAAACAATAATTTGCCAAAAATGTTAACAGTAGTCTGCCAAACAATTATAAAAGTGAAGGAAATTTCTCAGGAGGATTTTTCAAAAATACTGCCAGAAAAATTTATTGCAGCGAATTGTTCAGAAAACTGGCATTTTTTTTAAATTTAAATTTTACTATAAACTAGAAAATTTTTTGGTTTATTTTTTTTGTTTTCTGTTACTTGTGTTTTTTCTTTACACAGTAACTTTGATGTGTTTTAGTTTAAATTTAGCAATGCTATCTGTATCATCAAAGATTTTTTAAACATGTCATGAACTTAACACTAGCTTTTAGCAGCAAAGTGACAACATATTTCAGCTTTCAACAACTGTTATGTTGTTCGGCGATAGTGCATTTTGTCTAATTGAACAATTCGATTTATTTGCTACTGAATACCTAAATTTTCTTTAAGTCTGAAAAATTCAAAATTATTTAAAATTATAAAACTTTGAGCATTGGACAGTTGTTTGCCGATTTTTGTTCTGTTTGTTTTTAGTTAAGATTCGAGATTTCTTCTCATGATTTTACCAGAAACATTACCGTAAAATGCTCGACAGAAATCTACTATAGTATCGAAATGGTGATCTATTCTATTGAAAATTAGATCTGTTCTTTTGAAAATTAGGAACAGACAAGCTGACTCATCACAGTGATTTTTTGATACCTATTTTACAATAAATGAAACTTTCGAAAAATGGGAAGGCTTAGGCCACTCCTCAAAAAGAGTTCTAAGGCAGAATGTAACAAATATAGTACCTGCTCTGCCGAATTTTTTCAAAAAAATTCAAACATCCGGCTCCTGAATTTTCCTAACAAACAATCTGTGAATTGAAAAGCTCAGTTTGATTATTAAACGAAAATGCTGAAAGTAGACCCAAAAGCAGATGTAATTCAGTCAGTTGGAAACAGTATCTGTTTCGTTGAAGTTTCCATTCTGCTCTTTTTTGATCGTGTCGAAAGCATCATTTATTACGATAAATCATGATGTTTTCTGAAAAAAAATTTACAAATGCAGCTTCGGGGTCGCAATAATCAGATTTTGCATTTTTTTCAAATTTGAACATATAAAAAATAGGGTATTCAACATTGTGTAGTGCTGGATTTTGAACAGTCCAAAATTCATGTCATTGATCTTTTTCAAAATAACAATAGTTGCAGCTGAACCAAATAAATTTGAAATTTAAAAAAAAACAAAGTATTTGAAAATAATGATAGCCTGGAAACTTTTGCAAAATGGATGGACGAAATCAAAACTCACATTTAATCAAAGTATTTCCGAAGTAATATTATTTGCAGCAGCTTAACTTGGAGTGCGACTAAAGCTACAGGGAAACCATTCGGAACCGTTCGGAAAACTCAAAAAGACAAGCTGCGAAACTGCAATGAAACAAAATGAAAACTGCTATGAAATCAACTGAGTCAAAAAATTACTCTGTTACTGTTTTCTAGACGTAAAAATTAAGGCCTGGACAAAAGGAACTCGAAAAAATATCTATCTCAGTAAAAAATGCATATGAACAATTTTAAATACTGACAACAGTTTTAAGAAAGTCGTATTTATAAAAGTTCCAATCAGAGGACCAACAGGATTTTTTGGGCAAGAGAAATTAAAAAACTTTTTAGTTTGAATGTATAAAAAACCTGGGAGAAGTGTTGAGAATTAAAATTTGAAACGTAAATTATATCTCTATTCATTCTTGACACAGAAACAAAAACACAACGTAAAGAAAGAAAATTTTCAAGTAAATTTTAAACCAAGTTCCGCAATTTTTATGTTTTGGTCTTTTTTAGTGATTTTTTGTGAAGGTCAATTTAAAGGGAAATTTTGAGAATTCGTGAATTTATTCACTGATATTTCTAGATTTCCTCACTTTTCGATATAATTTATAATCTAGTAATGATTGCAATAATAAGAAGATTTTATGTGAATCTAAATTGCACCACAAGACATCTATTGGACGTAATTGATAGCCTCCCGATCCACTGGTTTACTCTAATTGATTACCTACCGCTGACAAATTAATTCTCTTTCGATGCGGAACTTTGAACACCAATTTGCACCAAAAAGATAACTGAGGAGACTATGCCTGTGACTGCAAGACAACAGGAGTAGATTCTCGACCACGTGCTGGTGTCGAGTTTTACAAGTTTTGTTAAACTGTTTTGGACCAGTGTGTATTAAGTTCAAAATTATTACAAAATTTTTCAATAAAAATTTAAAATCTGTCCTTCTTGTGAAAATCCAGAACAATGAAAGACATTGCGTGTGGGAAAAAAAGAAAAAAAAGAAATCGAGAAATTTTAATTTTTTAAAACTTTTTCTTGAAACTATTTCTGATTTTTACACGAAAAATTTAGCTCCTCTTGCAAATAATGGGCAGCTGAAATGAGAAAAACAGTTTTTCTTTAGTTTTATGAAAAACAATGACGAGGTACCCAAAACATTTTGCTGGGCAGATAGCAGCAAGAAAGGAACGGTGCACAAGGTCACCCGCGATTCAAAAATCAAGCCACTTTCATTGGAGTGGCAATGAAATTTAATGTACACAAGACTTGAATCAAGAAAATCTTTGATTTTTGGATTAACAACCAGAGTCGTTGCTAATCTTTTTCATGTTTAAGAAATTTGTTGTATGCATTTTGAACCAATCTTAGAATCTACTATGCGCTCAATAAGACAAAGAGAGAAAAAAAGCGTGGGAGAAAGTGTATGAAATCGTCACCTTTTCATGATTTTGCGATTTTAGATAGGAAACATTGGATCATAATTGGGTTGAAAAAAAAACATGTCTTTAGATTGTGTTAATTTACACCAACAGCAAAAATAAACAGCTTTAATCACTTTGTTTAAAATAAACAAGACTCTCTGAACATTTTTCGAATAACCTTTTCATAATAAGACAATGCCAACCACTAACTCATATGAAACAGATTTTGCAGAAGCAAACTGTCGATAGAGATTTTGGTCAAACTGAATTCCTGCTGAAATTCTTTTGATCAGCATTCATTTAATTTTGTGAATTCAGGGACTCATCTAGCGTTCTCTGAGGTGGGACAATTGGGTTCAATAACTTTCTGAAAAATTTGATAATATACTAAAAAAACTATACAACCCGTCCTACTGTGTCAAATTTAGATGCACCGTATGTGCAAACCTGAAAAAAAGTTGTTAGAAAAACAGTACCTTTTTCATAAAACGTAGAAGGTTAGAATGAATATCGCTTTTCGTTTTCGCTTGCAGTTTTTGCATGCTTTTTTCCGATCATTGAAAGTGGAAATGAATTTTGCATTCGTGGTGTATTTTCTAATGCAGACTCAGGTAGCACAAGAACGCGTCCTAAAAGATGTACAATGAAACTTTTTGAAATTTTGAGACAGTTTTACAAACTTTACAAAGTTTTTTCATAATTTTGAAATTTTAAATGGAAAGCATTGGATCGTAATTTGGTTGAAAAAAAACATAAGTCTTTAGATTGTGTTAATTTAAACCAGCAGCAAAAAAGCAGTTGTAACCAATATGTTTAAAAAGAATAAAACTCTCTGAAAATTTTCAGAAAAAGGTTTCTACTTTAAGCCCTTGTCAACCACTAAATCACATGAAACAGGTTTTTCAAAAGCAAAGTGTTGTAAGAGGTGTTGGTCAAATTGAATTCCTGTTGAAATTGGTTTGATCAGCATTTTTTTGATTTTGTGGATTCAGGGACTCATCTAGCGTTCTCTGAGGAATTGGGATCAACAGTTTTCTGAAAAATTTGTAGACATAATCAACAGACTATACAGCCCGCCCTATTGTGTCAAATTTAAACGCACCGTATGTGCAATTCTGAAAAAAAACTGTTGTCCTAAAATGTAGAATTTTGAATGTATAACGGTAGTGGTTTTCGCGTGTGATTTTTGGCATGCTTTTGTTCCGATCATTGAAGGTGGAAATCAATTTCGCGTTCGTTGTGTTTTGTTTCCAATATAGACTCAGGTAGCACAAGAATGCGTCGTAAAAAGTTAACAGTGAAATATTTGTGAATTATTTTTAATTTTTTAACACAATTTTTGTTCAAAAATTGTGTTGAAAAATGTAAATTTTGAAAGTTTCTAAGTTTCAGATCAAATTAGAAAAAAAAGAAAAGTGTAACATTGATAAGAAACTTTGTCAAAAAAAAGTTTAATTTTGATTTTGATGACAACAATTTTTTCTATGAGCTGATTAGGCTGTTTATAACTAGATATGAAGCCCGTGTTACGCCCAAGCCCTTGTTCAGAGCAACGAGATACCATAACATAATTTGATTGGGTATCAAATAAAAACAAACGCCAATATTTTGTTGATTTGAAAAAAATTCTTGTTTTCCGAATTGCTAAAACTGTTCTATTTCTAAATTTTGTAATGTTTTGAATAGGATATTTTGAAAAATTTCAAATAAATTTCAGATAAATTGACAATCCTTCCAAAAAATATTTTTTAGTCGTTGCAAGTTCATTTTACAGTTTGCACAGTTCGCGATATTTTTGGCCAAACTGTGCACTGGATAAGAGCACAGTTTGAAGTGTGTAGGACCCCTGAGTCCACAGACAAACCTGTAAAAAGGTTGTAAGCAAGTCTGTAAACATGTGTAGACAAGAAAAACAAAGAGAGCGTTCTTGTTGCAGAATCCGCTCACATTTCACAATATAATAGATATATAGACATAATAGATATTTTTTGACTAAATATGGTGCGTATCGACATGGTTTTGTGAATGTGTTCTTTTGTTTTGCAGAAAAACTCATCAAATGGCAACTTTTTTTCTGACTGAATCTCATATCATACGACCGATAAAGATGCCAATTTACAACATTTTCAATGTTTTAACATGGGTATATAGCAAGATTATTTGGTCAATATGGGATAATTAATGAGCGTTGGGTTAATTAATTAACTAGCTTTTTAAACGCCCATATCGTGGTTGTCAAAGAAAAATGCCTCTTTAAGAACGAATAGGACCGACGGTTGATCTAAAATTAGCAAGCCCGAAAAGTTAAAATCAAATCTTTGTTAAGGTTCTTCCTGACTGCTCAGCTGAAATTTAAGGCTCTTTTTCCGTTCCCTCCTTTTGATTTTTTCTGAAGTTCAATGTACAAAAGTCGATTTAAAATGATTGAGCATGACAAAAACTCTTTTACGTGTCAGCGTGAATAAGTGAACAAAAAATTTTGAAGCAACTCTCTTATGCACAACGCCGTTTGAACAATTTTTTGAATATTTTTAATTCGTAATTTTACGAGGTGGTGGGAAACTAGAAAGAGCCAAATCTAATTGTGACACCAAGTTATGAATGGGTTTAAATGTTGCTAGAAAATCATTCATGTCAACAATCTGCTGTTTTCTAGACAAACGTTCTCGATTGTTTAAGCGACAACAAAAAACCTGAATCAGATCCCATCGCTTATCTTTCTAGACAGTTTGGTGCAGCATAGATTAAACATATTATTACGTCATACTATCTTATTTCAAGTATGCTTCCACATGGATTCCAAGGTCGTTGACGAATTGTCAAACTACTACTTTCGTTGTTGCTAAACTGCAAAACTACTCTCAATCAATTTACGAAAAATTTAAATTGATACTCCTATTTAATTCTCATGACAAATACTATGTAGCAATCATACTTATATCTATATCAGAAGATGAGTCATGTTCTTGGTTTTAATTTTATCAACAAGTTTCTCTAGGTACCACATGACACAGCCAGCAGTTCCGGTCTCGGACGACCGTACAGACTTACTAGGAGTTCCCCCATTTTGACCCAAACCTACTTCGGACCCGCCTAGCAGTTGCGAGTGTTGGATCGGTCAAATCAGTATCGCGAACACCTTGCAAGAGAGACGTGACCTGCGAGAACTGCTAAAAACTCCGGTGTTGTGCATGACGACGACGCCTCTCCCAAACCGGAGGTTGCAGGACCAAGTGATCACGCGGTAGCCGAAGCCAACCGTTTACCTCGCAGTTCGGAAAAAAAGATGAACTTAACGATGAAAAAAGAGCCAAAGGCCCTAGGATCGCTCTTGGTGTTTTTTTTTCGAAGCAGGTCAAAGATTGAAATATAGATTGTTTTTCTACTGGGTATTGAGAAATATTCACGCACGGAATCAGCGCAATTTCCTACAAAGATTTTTTCGAAGACTGTGAGTTGTTATTCAAGAAAGAAAACAATTATGCCATTGAACGCTTACAAGTCTACAACGCAGTCTACTTAGAGCGAGAGAGCCTGGTGCCTATCGTTCTGCGTCTGCGGAAAACTTATTGCAATCTAAGAGTATAAATAAGTACGGTGCTACACCACATGCATGGGAACATAATTATAATTTTGAAAAAAAAACACAGTTTTAATTCCGAAAGGAAAATTTTGAACCATAGACTTGACTAGTTTATGTAAGCTTGCTAGCTAACACTTACGTAAGCTTCATCACAGTTTATTCAAGTGAAATACTCTATCTTATTTTGATGACTAATTTGGCTGCTGAAGAAGACGCTTGCTTCCCAATGATGGCTTGAGCTTTCAGCAGTACCATTTTGTGGTTACGCTGAAATTGACCGAGATATAATTCAAATTTCAAAAAAAATTGGGACAATATTCGCCAGTTCTTTGTTTAAAAAAAGATTTCCGTGAAAACACTTTAAGCATTGTTTATCAGTTCTTGACTATCTTTGTGTACGTCCAGACAAGTAGAAAAACAAGGTGGGACGTTTTACCAGATTTAGAAAAAGTTTGTCAATGAATCAATGAATGCACCAAGGGTAAAAACTTTCGTGAAATGTATGTACCTTTAAATAATTTCGTTTTTCTAGAATGCACCTGAAAAAACTGAGAAAAAAATTTAAAAATCCAAAAAAGAGCTTGGAAAAGAAAGTAATTTGATAGAAATAAAAATATTTGTATTAAGTGTTAGGTATGTTAGGTTGATATTGTTTGCTTTTTCTTAGTTTTTTGAAAATTTTGCTAATATAATTGATACACTTATCGTTCTATCAATCTGTAAGTTGGAATCAGATATTGAGACCGTTTTTTTAAATTACAATTGAAAAAAAGCATTACGGACGAAATATTGGGTGGTAATCTTGCATCGGATTAAAAACCGGCCCAAACCCTCGTTCAAAAACAAATGTATCGTAAATTTAAAATTACCTTGTGGTTGCAAACATGGGATATGAAGTTTTGATTTTATTCCAAGTTTTTTTTGTTCCGTTAAGGATCTACCACATTGTTTGAATACAACTTTGCTCACATACATTTTAGCTCTTCTCTCGTCGTGTATTAGCTTTTTTCTTGAGTACACCGCTTTTTAGAGCTCATTTTAAAAGCCTATTTAAAATTTTTTCAGTGAATTCTAAATACATGAAAAAGCTTTAATTTTCACAGACGTTGGTTTTTTCATGATACGTTCTAACTTCCGATTAAAAAATTATCTTACAAAACAGAGATCATGAGAATTTTTGTTTTGTCTAAATATATTTAAAAAATTTCAAAAATTGCGTCAAAAAACAGTCGGTACAAATTTTACAATTATTTGCTTTTTTAATCAAAAATATATCAATATAATTCAGTCGCAGAATAGTTTTCAGTTTCGGAATTTTGTTATCAAAGTTGCCTGAAAAGTCTATCCAGTTACACTGCTCTACTGCTTTCGGATTTTTAAGCATCCTAATTAGCTATATTCGCTCGTTGTGGAAACCGCGCCAAAACTAAAATGCTGACAAATTTTACGTTATAAGTATTTGTACTTGGAATCCACGGTAATTTTGTAAAGGGAATCCATTTTTCTTGTAACCAGTTTAAAGTTTTGTCTCTGGAATCCAGGATTAAACAGAGATCAAGTTGTTCGCCTATCCAGTGCACAGTTTGGCCTCGTAATGATAAATCAATGCTTCTTGAAAATCTTTTTTTTTCTCGTGATTTACGTTTAGTTTTACACAAATTTTCATTTAAAATCAATGGGAACCTACTTTTTTAAATCTGATTAACAAAATGGAAGGAAGGGGGCGGAGCGGGGGGAAGGGGGGTTGTAGGTAGATTTGAAAAAGGATTCATCCCCCGTCATTATTTGAACCGAGTAAAAAAACCTTCGCGTTGTTATAAGTTTTTATGGTGAATCATTTTACCACATTAATCAATTAAAAACCTCTTCCTGTTTCAAAATGAAACTCCGATTACCAAAGATTTCTGTCTTTTGGTTTTAATTATGATGATATTATAATTTAACTATTTGCTGATTTTTTCTCCAATCAATACTCAAGAGAATTAAGAATTTGAATTAAGAAAAGAGCAACTAGTTAATAACATCGTGCGTTGCTATTTGTAATCAATTCTTTTTTCCGTAAAAATAATTTTCTATTCCTGATTGGGAAACGGCTGCCAATAACTTACTGGCGGCAATTTAATTTTGCGATGAAAGTCTAATTTATGGCAGTTTTTTTATGTCTGAGATAACTTTGGTGGTTAACTTAAGGGGAAATAAATTTTTTGTTGCCAAAAAAGGTTGTCAATTGAGTAATAAATACACCATATATATTTTTGTTTTCTCTTTAATCATAAAATGTCAGTTTTCAATTATATGCTTTTTGAAGTAGTAGACATCATAAAGAGCAGTTTGTCTCCAAATCTTTGCTTTGATAAAACTGAAAATGGTAGAAACTTCAAATAAAAAAGTCAACATCTTTATTTTATTATTTTTTGTTTGGTTTCTCCGAGCCGAGTGTTCAAGGTCAACAATGGAACAAAACTCAGGCTTTGAATTTGACAAGAATCGAATCATTTTTGCAAGTGGTATCTTCGGATTACTGCCATTTCAAGGTAACTAATTAGTTTTCATCATTATAAGAAGATTTAATGTTCTAGTTGCAGCTTCAAGGGGGGCGGGGGGGGTCGTACGGACGCCTTTTTCTCAGTGATTTGATCCCCTGCCGACCCAAAGGGTCCCCCTTTGAACTATTTTGAGATATCCATTTTTGGCTGACGGACCCTAAGGGCTAAAATTTAGGCTAAAATCTATCCTAGTCTAAAATTTTTCTTAAGGCGCCAATAAGTACTAACCTTTAGAAGGAAGCGCGCCGAAAAAACAAGTTTTTGGTAAAAAAATTCGAAAAAAAAAATTTAAAACGTTTTGGCCGTTTTTTTTTCAAAATTTTGCCTGCGACACAAAAAAATTGGCCAAAAAAACTTTTAAGTATCTTCGGAGAGCTCGGGATATCAATTTGGTCGACCTAAAAAAGTCGACAAAATTTTCGATATTTTTTAAAAATCCGCCCTCTCAAAAAAATCCTAGAAGCACACCTGATTCTAGTTTTAATCACAAAAAATTGCAACTGATTGTTGTAAAGTTAGCAAAAAAACTAATTCATAGACAGTAGAAAAAACCAACGACCTCTCCGCCGAAAGATAGTTCGTATTTTTTACACTTCCCCTGTCATTCAAATTTTCTAGATTAAATAAGTTCACAATTTTTAGTTTGCTCACCAAGCCAAGCTTCATTGCATTTTGACAATGTTAAAAGAGCTTTTCAAAAGTGAATATCACTTGGGGGGGGGGAAAGAGACGGCGGCTCGACTTAAAATTAGATTGAGTCCTCTAATCGCCGAGACATTTTTGGGTATTCGGCAGAAACGTTCTCACAATCACAACCATGAAAAATAGTCAAACGTAGAGAGGAAACCTGGAAGAGAATTATTCGAAAAAAGCGAAAAAAAGTCGACCCTTTTCCACCCCCCTACCCCCACCTTTCGATTTCAAATTAAAAAACTACTTTAACGTTGTCATAAAACGTTGTCGAACTAACAATATTTAACATATTTGGTTTTCATATCTTTCATCGTAAATTTGAGTGAAAAAGAGCCCGATTACAGTGTATTCTAACGCTCTAATATCTCAACATTTTTCACCTTTAATTCAGCTAATTTTTTATGTTATGATTAAAATTTGTTTCTTTTTCAGCAGTCGGATATCTCCAAGAAAAAAATCCAACTCCAAACTGGGCGTCACTCGAAAACGAGGAGGACTCATCAGAGTGGCTTTTCCGGGTAACTTCCAGGGAATATAGGGAGAAACAATTAGGACGAGCCAATATTAACAAAAGGCCAGACGCCCATTCATGGGGGTAGAAAAACAGACATGCTTCAAGAAATCGATTCACTAGAAATGTTTCTGACAAGGACAAAAGGGATCTCAAAATCATTCGGGCATTTGGATACTTCTGAAATTGAATCAACCAAACAGCATGGCCGAATTACTGGATTTCATACCGGTTTCACCAATGCTTTATGTGATATGTCTTTCATAGCTATGTCGTCATTGCAATTTATGTTATGCTATCATTTCACAGCTGAATATGACTCTCTGCTGAATTAAAATGTTGACATTAACCACTTATTTTCAGAAATAATTAAGAGAAATACTTTGCGGCCTATCTCTTTAAAGTTGAACTATTTGGTTCTTTTAAATGACATTGCGGAAAAAAAATTTTGTAGCAAATAAAATAAGTTTAAGCTTTTGATTGACTTGTGGGAAAAAACAATCCTTGACGACAAAAAATGATCAAATACAAATTTAATTAGAATAATATGGAAAAGTAAACAATATATTAACAGTTTTCGATTTTACCTTTGTTTTCCAAAAAAATATATTCAATTAAATAAATAATGCAAAAACGAGTTGGAATCAATGGCTGAAGTAACTTTACATCTGCGGTAAAATTAATTTCTTATTTCAGTATTTCATCGCAGGTATTTCGAAAATTTAGGGTCATCTGATGTAAAATACAAGACAATCAGACAAGTTTTTCTCTAGATTTAAAAATTTCCTCGTTAATTCCGATAACGACTGATAAAATGTTTGATATGATATCCCAGTTGGAACCCTGAAGCATTTTTTTTAAAACTGACTTTTTTTTGTGAAAATCATCCCCCACACGTCATAAGAAGTACAAAGTTATGAATTTTGCTCCTAGTATCAAATCAATTATGGCAAATAAGCTTCCTTCTGCCAATTTGGATCGATTTCTAAGACTGATCGAATCCCAGCTTATGCGCGTTAATAGCGCAAAATATATCGCGCGTTAATTGTCCCAAATTGATGGAAAACTAACGAAAAATGATCACAGGTGAAATGTCTTTTCAAATTTAAGCTCAAGTCATCAATACTTGTTGAATGATATTAAAAATTCTGTCAAAAATGACTCGTTAAAAAGTCGAAATTTTCCTGGAGAAAAAAAAACCCACGCCGAGCACAAATATGCCGTTATTTTCGTTAGGAAAGTCGGAACAAGTTTTTTTTTTTAAAAAAGTTGTTTCAATTCTTTTCCAGAAAAAAGCAGAGATAAACTTTTAGGTACAGCCAACATTATTGAAAGAGGATGAGATAAGAACAATTTGGCTTCGAGACATAAACTCGCTAGCAACCTTACGAAAACATTAATGCGCACAATTTTTGATACGTGTTAAATAAAACCAAACAAACAGTGTGGCCAAAATACTGATCTAGTTTCCGATTTTCTGTTGCTTTACGCGATGATATTTTCCTCGCAATCTTGTCTATTTATCCCTAAATTAGTTTCGATGGTATGAGTTTCCAGCTGAATTTTGATTTTGATAAATTAAAATGATTTAAAGTATAAACCTAAACCAGCAGAATCGCAACCCTCATGAAAATTTGACTTTAAATTAGTTTCAGAAAACATTAAATTTTAACATCCCGCATTTAATTTGAAAAATACGCGCAAAAATTGACTACTTTCAAATATTTTTACTTTTCATTCGTATGATACCTAAAAAATAACTACATCTAAGAGACCTATTTCACTGGTTAAGCATATGCGCTTTCTATACTTCTTTAACTATCCTGCAATTCCAGTAAAGTTAGATGGTTAAGGATATTCATAGTTTATTGTTCTAGAGCTTGCTTTAAGTTTTGTTTATAGACCTCCTATGATATGCTTAGAAGCTCGTTGTGAACTGTTTTAGAGCTCGCTTTCTTGATATCACTAGTCTAGTCTGTTGTTTTAGCGCTCGATATGAATTCCAGGTGATGGAAAGCGTTCTTTCCATGCATTTCAAATCCACCAAGTTTTGTAACCAAAAACTCAACTGAAAAGGTTTCTGGAACTGACAGTTGGTGGGAGAATAGATCTCTAGGGTTTTTCGCTGCACATTTTTTCTAGGTAAAAAAGTTGTAAGTTTGCAATTTTTCAAGAGCAAACATTGGTAGTTTTCAAAAATATTGGAAATAAGTTTATTTTCATGGAAATTATCAGTTTAAGTTTGATTTTTCAACTAATGTTTTTAACAAATCATCATTATTTGCTGTCTTTTATCTTATCCAAAAAGCTGTTGCTGTTCACAAGAATCCTTAATGACATTGCATTACACGTTTTAACAGCATTCTCCTTGAGTCGAACTTCCTGAATCACAGAGCAAACTTTAAAAATAAAAAAAAAGAACCGTTTTTTCGATTTTTTTTTGTCGAAATGTGCAGCAAAATGATTGAAAAAAGCAATAAAAATGTTTAATGTGTACTGGAAATTAACTGACAGTTCAGTATTTTGTCGCTCAATATCTGTCATTTTTGAGTTACTTGGTCTGACAAATTGTAGGCGACCAAAATTTTTCTCCAGACTAAGAGATATTTTGAAAACCTCAATCACTAACATTACGTTTTTTTTTGATACCCCATATGTGCTTCTATATTGTTTTTATAACTGTCAAAATTGGTTGGAAAAATTCGCACCGCGGCTTGGATCCTTACCTCCACTTCGTGAACTGGTCGGAGCAACAAGACAACAACACTGCTCGTTTATTTGGAAAAATTGAAAAAAAAATCCAGAAAAGCTTTTTTGAAAAAAAAGTGTTCTTTTGGCATGTATCAATATAAAAAAAACGCTTAAATTTGCGCTGGTTATCTTAGTGTTTGCATCATATTGCTATAAAGCACAAAAAAACGCAATTTTTGTCTGCGCGTGGAAAGGGTCGTGAAAACAGCAACTTTCAAAAAATGAAAAATTCAAAGAAATTAGCTAAGCATTTCGAGCTGCACTATAGGTTTCCCGGATTGTTGGGTCAATTAAACTCAGTACTCTTTCAAAATAAACCCAGAGTTTTTATTCTTTGCAAAGCTCTTGCAGAATAAAAAGGAAAAGAAACAAAAAAAAAGTTGTACTGTCACAGCACTAGAACAGTGTTACAAAGCTGTTTTTTTTTCGGATTCTTTGTTTTTGTCCTGCACGAGTACTGATAATTTTGGTGTTTACCAGAGGTGATTATCCGGTGATAACGAGTTTGAACCCATAGAAGACAATTTTTTTTAAGGTGCGAAGTAATCTGTTTTAATACCAGTTTTATAGTTTTGCAAAAAACTGACCGCAAATTGTGGTAAATTCAACGTTTTTTCCCAAAGATGAAAATTTAAGTTTTGTTACGTATCGTGACTATGTAAAACAGTCATTTAAGTGTTTCAAACCTCAAAAATTTGATAAAAATTGTAAGAAGGCAGTTTTATTGCCAAAAAAATTGAAAATAGGATAGTATTGTAGAAGTCAAGTTTGTTGGAAACAGAGTAAATTTTGGTGAAAACAGTTTAAACTTTGGTGGAAATTAACAAAAAATGCAAAACGCTAGACAAGCCGTGCATCTCTCACAACTTAAAATCGGTTCAAAGTTTTTTAAAGTTTTTTGTTCCTTATGTTGTCTTATAGCAAAAGATTTCTTACAAATCCATTGATCGAGTTTTATCAAAGTATTATTTGTATCCTTGGATAGATTGGTTGAACGTTGGTAAGGATCATTGGTTATAAAATCAGTGTTGACTCAATTTCATCACATATCAAGGCTATTATGGCATTTGAACAGTAGTTTTACAGTACTGGTTGTATACTTTTGCATATGTGAAACAATAGTGATTTTTACAGGCAGACAAAAAGGGCTCTTTTTCCTCCGCTCACTGTATTATCTGAGAAACCATTGGATTAAAAACCTAAGTTTCAAACCTAAAGAGAATAAATATATGAAATTACCTGATCTGTTGAAGCGTGTTAAATTGGTTCAGAAACAATTTCGTATTTATCGCTGTTTTTTTATTATCAGTTGAATTAACCAATTATCACAATGTGTCACTATGATAAATTAGCATGCTTCTAATCAATCGTATCCATGAATGCTTTAGTAAAACTTCTGAAAATTTTTCGAAAAAGTTAGCATAGAAGGAAACTTGCGAATAAAAAGGAAATTTATCCGTAATTACAAATCTTGTAACTACGTGTTTTAACATTTCCCACTGATAACAACTACAAATACCAAATAACTTTAATTGAGTCATCAAAAAAATGAGTCATCTTGCACAGATCTATAACAGTAATGTTCAGACGGGAAACTTGAGATGATTAAAATTAGAAGTTCAGTAGCTTCTTCGAAAATCTACAAGGCAAGTCTCTGGCAGATTGGTTTCTCTAAGAGAGCACGCCTAGAGAAAGTTGACAAAGCTGGAGAGGAAACGAACGCGCATCTTCAAACGTCGAGTTTTGTTCCTCAGTCAAAGTGGACTGCAAGCAATCATGAAGTTGAGGAGGCTTGTTTTGACTACAGCAGACTCAGTGAACATGTGATCATTGCAGAACTAGCCAAGTTTTCATTGACAATTCTATTGACTTTGTTATTCTTAAGTTGAGTTAAAACAGACATATATCCAATTGATTTGCAACCCAAATTACAGTTAAGCGATCAAGCACATTATTTTGCTGAGAATTGTAAGGGTGATTTTAAAAAAGAAATTGCTTATCATTCTAAGTCAAACCTCAAAAAAAAACAGAAATTATAAGGCCTGCAATGGCAAAATTTGGAATGTTCGTTCCGTTGAAGAAAACAGCATGGTGATAAATCTGGTCTGCCATCGGGTGAGTAATGTAACTCATCTTTGCAAAAAAGTTTTGAAGTAGGTTAAGCAACAACAACATCGGCAAAAATAGATTTAATAAGAGAGTAAGTAATCAGGCTGATGGGGGTCAGTTTTCAGAGGGAGAAATAAAAAGGGCTCCGAGAACGGCACTGAAGAAGAAACCTTTTTAGCATCAAATCTCATCGGCATGGCCGCTGCATATGAAAGTGCCGTCATTGATGGCACTGACTTTAAACTGTAAGCTGACACAGGTGCTGATGCAACAGTGCGTTGTCCAGCATCACGGAGAAGTTCGGAAAACCTACTCTAGATGGAACTGCTCAGACTCTAGAAGCATGCGATGAACACAATTTCTAATTCAATTGAAGACCAATTTGTGAACATTGAATCTACTCAAAGCTACCATTGGCAGTTATTCGGTCGAACAAGGATTTCAGACTCTTTGGAGGCAATCTGTTACCAACCAAATACTCGGTACATAGGCTCTCAGGGACATTGTCGACAGTGGAAAGATAAAAGGCCCAGGTGAAACTAAGCTTAGGTCCAACCAATTTTCTGCAAGAAAGCAATTATTGTTACCGATGCAAAGCCTTATGACAGGGTCAGACAGGGAGGCCTCCAGCCAGTGCATTCCGAAGCATCACCATTTGAGTGGCAGAGAAAGAAAATGGTCATCTCCGATTTCGTATTGATTAAAAATATCAATTCAAAGACGTAAGAGTACCCCTCACCCGTCACCGCGATAATTTTCCACAACTTATATGGAGCCCAATCCTTTGAAAAAGACTTCTCAGAGAGTTACGAGCAAATCGAACTTGATGATGAAGCAAAATAAATGAGCATATTTAACACCCAACAGCGGCCTATCGAGATGTCTCTCTCGACTCTCTCAAGGATAAGAAAACTCTTCCTCGAGCTTTCAATACTGCATCGAGAAACCACACAAAAGAATCATAAGCGTGGTTGTCTTCCAAGGCTGCCTGCTTGTCTACGGAACATCACGCGACCAATACGAAAAGTGTATGGCGGCAGTAAATGAATAATCATCAAAAGCGATTTGCAATCGAATCGAATATGTCAAGACATCCATGAGATTGGAGAAAAGGCTCAGAAGCTGAATCACACTTCAAGGAAGAAGTAGAAACACTGAAAAAACGAGAAGGCATCATCTTAAGAGGTGTTGTACCTTCTAACAGGCCGAGGTTCAGGAACAATTTATGGACGATCCCCACAAGGCGAGCAACAGAAACGGCTCTGAATTTGGCTGCTTAGAGATCTGGCATGTCTCAAGTTGCGAGATCTGTCAGAAGAGCAGACCATAGCTTGGGAAAACAGTTTCCAAGTGGCCGGAAGCAGATGTTTTGGAAGAATTGTTATGGACTGGGCGCACATCAAATTGCGAGAAATCAAATTGTTCAATGCCAACCAATGACAGAGCTAATCTAAAGACCAAATGTGTCTACCAGCAGTCTTTGCGAGATTTGGAATACCATAATATCTAGTACTGAGAATGGACCCGGTTTATTGAGCGATGACTTCATAGCATCATGTAAATTTCAAGGAATTCGCCAAAATGGTATCACCAATCTACCACCCACGAGCAAATGGACTAGCGGAAAGAGCAATGGCTTTGTCATTCTCCAACGAGTACTAATGACTCATAGAAACCCTTCCAGAGCGAAGGGCACATCAAAAAATCAGATTACTTCTAAATCGATTTTGTATTACCTGAAAATTACAAACCGAAAAAAGTGGATGCACAGCAAGTTTCAACATTCGACAAGGATCCAACACAGCCAATACTGAACCCTATCAATCAGAGATAAACCTTCAAGAACAAGCTCAACAAAGTTTGAATGAGGTATAAACTGAAATAATAAAGGTGAAATAATATTTTTTGGTTAGAAAAAAGTTTTGTTTCATACCAAAGGTGAAAAACTATAACCTATTAACTTTTTTGAACTGCAAAAAGGCTAAATGTAGTTGCTCGGCAATTGACCCGGTTTCTAGGCGTAACTTTGAGTTCATTAAAAAAAGTTAAAAATTACCTCTTCATATAAAATTTCTTTAGTTTTTTATTTTAATTTAAATCAGCACTGTAGTTAAATTATAGTTAAACCTGAGGCTTTATATATGTCAAACGATGACAAAACTGTGATGCATTTCTGAATTGCAATGCAACTTCAACCCGGGAAGGAAAATCAGATCCCATCCATAACAATTTTACTCAGTACAGGAACCATTATTGTTTGTGTATGTTCTGAGTTGCTGGAAATAAAAAATATGGTCTCAAATGTTTATTATTTTTTCTTGAAAAAAGAAATAAAATATAACTTCGTAGCAAGCGTTTGTAGGAACTAATATCTACACAAAAGGAAATGAGAAACACTTTGGTGGCTTGGTACTATTTTGGTTGCATTCATTTCGTTTCGATAAAACCAGGTGAATCACATGGTATCGCCCGCTACAGAAACTTCGGATCTTTGTCTCTTCTGCTCGATTTTGACTTTTTCTGTTTTCTCGAACTTCCATTGAGACTTCCTATAGCACACAAAAAAAATTAGTTTGAAAAAATTATTAAATAAATTTGATTAGAATCATCTTAACGAACAAATTTCACTCAAAAAGATTAGATTCAGTTTAACGAACAAATTTTAAACAAAACAAACTAGATTATTTTGAAGTTAAATGTCTTTTTCTGATATAAATAGTCTGTTTTTTGAATAAAATTTCGAATTTTTTTTAGATGCAGTTACAAAATAGTTTGAAGCAAAATTACCATTTCTGCTTGAGAGCAAAGTTTACAAAATCAAGGGTACTAGTCCGGCAAATAGCACTCTAGTACCCTCAAGAAACTCAAAGAGAAAGATAGATTTCGAATTTACCTTCTGTAGCGCATTAAACTCACAAATCGCGCTACTCGTAATTTCACAATTTTACCTAGAAATCAAAAAGTTGTCTCAAAATAATATTCAGAACGGCTTAAAATCTAGCAGTAATTTTTAACATAATCTTGAGCATGCAATTGGAACACGAGATAGTTTTCAAAAAAAAATAATTTTCTTGAAAAGTCTCAGAACCACACAGGAGCGATTTAAAGGGGCGGAAGGCGCCCCCCCCCCACTATCAGGGATTTGACATCCCCATCCAAAAAACTGCCTGCAGCGCAGAACTTTTTGTTAGTCAAAAGATTGTTTTTATAGTGTTGAGGAAGAGCTCGGAAAATAAATTTGGTCGATCTAAAAGAGAACATTCCTGGAACCATAATTAATCTCTAAATACTTATTAACAGTCGAAATTCAAAAATGCTCAAAAACATATTTGTGGTTTTTTTTCAATCCTTGTATTTCAATGCTTAATGTTCGTTGAAATTATTTACTTTAGTTGAAATTACTACTAATTAGTTTTGAAATTACTTACTTACTACTTGAACTGCGTGACTGACTTGCTTCGTCTGCCCTTGACTCCTCATTCATAGACTTCACATTCGAACCACTCACAGAAGATCCAACCACTGAAAATACACTCAAGATAGTTATCTAAATCTTTAATATCTTCAGGCAATATATTCACGTTTTTTGAAATAAAGAGTTTCAACAGGGGTAGTTTTTTTAAAGGAAAGTTGAGTGCTGCCCGCACTGAAAAATTTTAAATTGAAGTCGATTTAAATCGATTTTTATTTAATTAAAATTTAAAAAAAAAACGATTTACGATAGCCCATTTAATTACACAAATCATTTATAGTACATTAAATGGGTTTTAACGGTAGAGAAAAAACTTGACGGCAAAAATCGATTTAAATCTAACATCTTTGGTTAAAAATCTAATATTTAGATTAATATGAACCCATATATGTTGACAAAAATGGATTAAAATGACCTAGAATCGATTGAAATAAAATAATAAACTAAATTTCTGTATCGGTGATAATCCCTAAATCTTATCTGAAAACTAGACTAATAATACAGTTGAATTAATAGTAAAGTTTAATAAGTAAGTATGGATCAAAGAATAGAAGATAACTATAATCTCTCAAAAGTTAACACAGAGTGAGTTTCAGTCTTTAGCACCATCAAGTTGTTAGAACAATCAACATGATTGACAGGTCTTTAATTAGTGTTATTCAAATGATCTCTAACATTAATAATAATAAGTTATAGCGTCCTCTTTCTTAGGTGGTCTACTCACTACCACCATATTTCCCCCTCTAGAAAATTTCAACAACGTTTGAAATTCTCTTATAAGATCACAATAAACAAAATTCAGTCAATGAGTTTAAAAGTTTTTGGGATTAAGTTTTCTTTCCTTGTAGTTCCATATTACTAGTCGAGAATGTTGGTCTCCTATGTTTCCTTCTCGGTGATGGTGACGTTGTATCTTCCGATGATAACGGAATTTCCCCTGGCGAAGTTGGAATAGTTTGTGACCCTTGTTTCTCTTCTACATTTTTGACCGAATGTTTTAGTGGGCTTCCAAAGAATTGTGTCTGCCGCTTGCTTCTGCCCGACGACCTTGAGTTTTTCGACACCTGTGAATCGTTATCGCCTTCTCCGTTTCTTTTCTCCTTTTTCTTCTCTGCTTTCCTTCTATCTGCTGATTTGTTTTCCTCCGATTTCTTTTCCGTCGTTTCTGATGTTATTCCCATCTTCCCGTCTAATTTTTCTTCCTCGTTCTGTGAAGTATTTGACTTCTCTGTTGCCGTCTTACTCTGATTCCCCTCCATGTTGTCTTGCGTCTTCTCCTTCTCTGTTGTCGGTACTGCGGGAATTGGACAGTTTATGCTTTCTTTCGATTGATTCTCAATTTGCATTTCTTTTGTTCCGGCTGGTATTATGGAGATTGGACATTCTTCTGTCGACTGTGCCTCAAATCTATTTTCTGCTGGTGGTACTGCTTGCACCTCGTGTTCTGGGGAGCTGCTTGATGACATGATTAGGTCTATTACTCCTCCACTCGGTACTTCCTTAAGTTTATTTGGCGATGCTACATATTTGGAAGCTAACGTTGGCGGGTTCTTTCTCGCTGTCTTCGTCAGCGTGGAATATAGTTTCATCGTCTTCGCATGTAGTCTATCCAGTTTCTCGAATGGCCTGTCAAATGTCGTATTTTCTGTGTCTGAATTTTCGGTTGACGTTGAAACTGATGAGACGTCTGGTCTCGGCAGGATATGAACAAGTATGTTTGGTCCACTTGAGCTGCACTGATGTAATGGTTTCCTCGGCGTGCTTGCGGCTGGTGTCTTCTTTCCTAAACCTGAACAATATGCTGACTTGAATTTCGGTTTAAGTGATATGTGGTTTTTTCTAATTAGTTTCCCATTATTGGTGATGTAAGTATTCTTAGTGACTTTAACAATTTTCCCATTAAACCGCTTGAATAAAGGACGTCCCGATTTCCTGTCTAAAATTTTCCGGTATACCACTACTTTCTCCGGATAGTGAATAAGATCGAATTCTAGATTACTTGTTTTCGTCCTGTACTCTGGCACCTCCGGTTCTACTCTAAATCTTAGAGTTCCTTCATTCAAGTCGCTTCTGAGGCTTGCTGCTAATAATGGGTTTCTTTCAGTCAGTTTTCTAAATGCCTCAGATCCCTCCTTGTGTGAAAGATGTCTCCTGTGCAATTTCCAGTCCTATGCTGCCTTTGCCAGATTTTCTAATGCTCTGATACTCTCTGGCTCTTCTCCAGTCCTCTTCATTTTTGGTGACACGTCTCTGCTTGCCATCCCTTTCTTCACCACCTTTAATCTAGTCCTTGAGTCCGCCGATTCTCGCATCTCCTCCAGCTTCAATAGTGATCTCTCCAGTCTCTGTTGATCTAGATTTAATGAACATTTTAGTTTATCCCTGAAATTAGACCATTCCGTATTCGGTTTCCGTCCGAAATGAAGTTCGAAAGGTGACTTCTTAAGGATGCTGTGACGTGATATTCGAATATCTTCCAAAATTGACTTGACTGCTGTTTGTATATCCTCAAAATTTGGGTCCAATTGCATTGTGCCTAGTTTTCTTTTTATGGTTTGAATACATCTTTTTACTAATCCACACCCCCGGTGGTCTCCTACTGGGCAAAAGATTTGATTTATTCCCTTTGATTTACAAAATTCTGCTACTTTCGCATTTTTGAATCCCGAATATTGATCTGTCCTTAAAGTCTTTGGTATGGTATGTTGGTGTATGTAGTTTTTTAAGAATTTGAGCATTTTTTCGCTCCCCGACTTCCTGGTGATCATGGCAGAAGGGTATTTTGAAAATCTATCAATAGCGACTATTATGAATAGTTTCTTTCCCTTAGAATCGAACATTGGGCCAGCAAGGTCTATTTATAATTCCTCGTTCACCTCTGATAGTTCTGCTAAGGGTTCTGCCGAATTGAATGTTTTAGACGTTTTAAGGTTCTTACCATACGCTGAACATGATCTGCAGGTTTGGCATAAATCAATGATCTCCCTATGCATTTTCGGTCATCACAGATATTGTGTCGCTTCCACCATTGCCTCTTGTCCTGGGTGTGTTCTGTGCAATCGGGCCATTACTGCTTTCCTCAGACAAGTTGGTATTGCCACTCTATTGTCAATAATGATGCAGTCGTTGATTACTGAGGCGTCGTCCCAAAAGTTTGCCATGTAGCTGCCCAATCTCAAGAATCCTTCTCTATCCTTCGCTAGGATGTGTTTCCTTAGTTGGCCTAACTGGCTGTCTTCCGTCGTGAGTTCCCCCAGTAGATCCGCATCGAGTATGTTATGGAGGCCTGTGGTGAATGATTTCTTGTTTGTGTTCACTGGAGCTTCTTGTTCTTTCTTCTTTCCAACTTTATCTGCTATCATGTTGACCCTCACTGTCTTTTTCATTCTGTTCGTTCTGAAGTTTGCCAGCATTCGAGCGTAGTGCATCTTGTTCTTGTTTACGATATTGATCCTTTTCCTTTTCCTGCTTTCGGTTATCATCTCCACTGTCTGTCTTGTTTCTGCTCTATTTCTTTCCTCAATCGGGTTTTTTGTCTGTTTTATGGATGGCAGGATGAATTTACTCATTTTCCTCTGAAAGTTTTGTTTTGTTGAGTTGATTATGAATTTATTTGAGCTGTTGATGTTTAAATTTAAGGTCGGGGACAATGAAACTTGTATATTTTTGGCTGAATATAACTCCGTTGCTTCTGATTGGTTGGATTTTGTTACGACGCCCTCTCGTGGTGAACTGGTTAGATATGGCGTAGTTGTGAATATATTAAAATTTGACGAATCTGATTGGTTACAGTTTTCACCGCATGGCTTTCCGCCCTCTCGTGGTGAGTTGTGCATTTGCATATCTTGTTTTGATTGGTTGTTGTTTTTGCCGCATAAATTTCCGATCTGTACTTGAGGGATGTGAATTTGCATACATTGATCAGATTGGATAATGTCAGTTCCGCATGACGATGCGCCCTCTTGCGGATGTGTGAACATTTGCATATCTGATCCTGATTGGTTGATACTTGTTCCTTCCGTATCGGATGTTTTGTTACTTTTTGCGGTTCTGTATCGAGGATTTGATTGGATAGATTCTTCGTACGAGATATCGACGCCCCCTTGTAGGTCTTTCGCGCGTTTACCTCCATAGACTCTGAATGCTAATCATACAGATCCATAAACTAAGTCTAAGAAAAAACTAATCATACAAATTTCATACATTTTTACTAAAATGAAGATTTTATTATGTTTTGGCATAAAATTGGTGTATTGTAATAAATAAAAGAGAAAGCCTGCAAAAAAAACTTTCAACAAAATTTTTTTGTTTGTGTAATTTTTTGTGTGTCTAACATTGTCCTGCATACACAAAATTTTTCATTTCTCAGGATAACTTTTTACAAAAACGCTACAAACCCATGATTAATGAAACAATTTAAAAAATTTAGAAAAAAATAGTTTTTTGAAAATTTTTGCTAACATTTTAAAGTTTGATTTATTCATTATATCTTTTGCTTAAAACAAAACTAGACAACTCAAGCCGTTTCTATTGCATTAAACTTACGAGATGCTCTAACGTTTGTTGACTCTACTTTTGAATAGCCAAATTCTTTGCCACTTGTGTTCGATTACGAACACAAACCAACAATTTTTTGGAAATTAAATTTTTAAATTTATCAAGTTTTTTGGTTCATGGAAAAATCCTAGCTATACAGTTTCCATGTATAAAAACCCACTTATCCTAGGTCTTTCATGCACTTTTTTGTACTTATTGAATTTCATGAAAAGTGCCTGATTAGCATTTTTTCATATATGAATTTTGTATGACTGGCACTTTGGGTCAACCCGGGTTGCTTTATTGTCTGTATAAAGTTTATTGCAATCGAATTCTTGTCAGTACGGTACTTTATTTGCAAAAATTGATCACAAAATGTTTTTTTTGCCATTTTTTGTTTTTTAAAAAAGACAAATTGAATCAACTGCCATGCAAAAACCGAAAACAGAGCCAACAGATATTTGGAAAATAGTCTAAGAATGCTTTTAAACAGAAAAATATTTGAATATCAGCTTTTGAATATCGAGGAAAAAAGGTGCCACTTAAACTTTGGTAATTTTTAGATCAATTTGTGATTGAAAATTATGAATAAAAACAAATCTAAACTAAGATTATTGGATCAATAAGTAAAACTTATATGTAGCAGGGAAATCTGAAAATTAGACTCTGCACTTTCGAAACCAGAAGTCGATAACGTTTTTCGTGAGCATACATTTGTTCTGTTCGAATGTGTAATTTGCCTTCATTTTACCGAAAGAATTGAACTGAGCTTGAAAAGAAGTCAAAAGACAAACTGCAAAAAAATAATTTTGAGCCTGAACAATTTTAAAGTATTTTCCCGAAAAAAAAACGAAAAAAAATTAATAATACAGTAAAATAAAAGAATCTGAAAAGAATCTGAACTAAGTTCATCGACTCTTAAACATTCAAAGCAACTTATCGGACATTGCTACCGATAGTTTGACTTTTTTTGGATTGCGAATCAAGAATAATGGCTTTAAAATGACACTAGAGTTGACGTTTTTTACGAGTTTTTCTTGGGGTGACCTAAGTTGTGCAAAAACACCCACAATCTTCAATATCCTTCCAACCACTTCCAACGGTGTGATCAAAATAATAAGTATACTAATTTGGATTATTAAACCATGAAAATGTTTCTAAAAAAACAGTAGTGTCATTATTTTGCCTGCAAAATCAAATAGTTAGAAGTTTAATTTCTCGATGTTGAATTTCTGAAATAATTATGAATTTTCAAGCAAAAACTAAAAATTTCTTGCTTAAAACCCTAGTTAGGATTCACAATTTTGCAACTCAATAAGTTTTTCACAATTTACCAAAAGTTATATTTTTTATATCAAATGTTTTCAAAATGTTGCATTTGTCTGCTCTACCGCTTTTTAACCTCTTTTTTGTATTTGTTGATGGAATTTTGAGTTCCTTATCAAAAGTTTCCTGTATGACTGCCAGCATCTAGCAGACCTTTAGCTAAATTTTCAAACGCAAATTTTCAAAGATAGCTAACAATAAAAATCATGGATGGAAGCAGCACAAGTTTTCTTAACAGTTTTTATCTTTAAAAATAGTTCCACAACATAATCTAATCAGAATTGTAAAACGTGAAATGCTTAATTTAATTCGAAATTACAGTTTCATTTTCTTGCGCAGTTATTGTAACATCTTGAAAAATTTTTGCAAGATTTGGATTTTAAAAAGCACGACAGAAGTTATCAAAAAAGCCATGGGGACCAAAAATTTTGCGGTGATCAAAATTATAAATAAATTTCTTTATATTTTTTTATCTATTAACATAGGCTATAAATTTCTCCTTGTATCAAGGTACACTGTTTCAGATGATAACTTTCAATTGGTAAATTTTGCGCCTGATTTGCCCAAACAGCAATGTCTGAGATCTTTTCCTAGAATTTAGGATAATAGATATGGAAAAGCGCTCATACATTGCTTCAGCGAAGTAGAAAGCAGAGGGTAAATTCTCCCGAAAAAAAACTAAATGGGGTTCTTTACCCCGGAAAAATTTAACCTGAATTAACTACTATTTTAAACAACTTTGCTTATATTCTCTAGACTTACCCATGGAGCTTCCATTTAAAGAGTTTCCAATCAAGGAGTTTTCTTTTCCGGACTTTTCATTCAGGGATTTTTCATTCCATGAATTTCCACCCCCGATGGAATTTCCAATCATAGAATTAACAGTATAAGAATTTTCAGCTACAGAATTTCTTTCCTCTGAGTTCCCAAGTACTGAAGTTTCTTGAGATTTTCCCATTGGCGTCTTTATGGTTGCAGATTTTTCCATCGAGGATTTTTTCCCATGACTGGAATCAGTTTTTAACAATGTCCCAAAACTGGACCCGACAAACGTTTTTGTAGCCATGTTAGAAGAACCTTCAATGTTATTTGACCCATCGTTTTTCGATTCGCCGACGCTTTTTTCGCCAAAATTTGAACCTTTTGTGGATCTGTCAACAGATTTTCGACTTGAGTTTTCTTGCTTTTCGACTTGTTTGTTGTTTTGATTCTGTTTTGATTTCTCAGCATTTTCCTCAATTTTGTTATTTGTCGTTGAAAACTGCTGATATGTTGTGTCTTTTAAGGGAAAGATTTATTTTGGGA
This sequence comes from Symsagittifera roscoffensis, assembly GCF_963678635.1. Lineage (NCBI taxonomy): Eukaryota > Metazoa > Xenacoelomorpha > Acoela > Convolutidae > Symsagittifera > Symsagittifera roscoffensis. The sequence continues at coordinate 5,037,194 of NC_087071.1, forward strand.
TTATGATAACAATCTAATAATAAGTTCAAAACAATTTAGTTTAGAAGTCCTTCGAAAAAATATCATTTTGTGGCCAGGGGCGGATCTAGGTTTTTATCGAGGGGGGAGGGGCGGATCTTAAAAACAATCAAAATTTTTGTCAAGATTTTTTGAAATTGACCAAATTGATTTTCCGAGCTTTCCCAAAGCACTAGAAAAGATCCTTTTTTGACCAAATTTTCTGAGGCGCAGGCATAGTTTCGAAAAAAAACAGTCCAAAAAGAGGCATTTTTTGGAAAATTTTGACCAAAAAACTTCATTATTTCGACGCGCGCTTACCCTTCCAAAAAATTATTATATATTGGCGCCAAAGTCGTCTTCAGAAAATCTTTAGGATCCGTCACAAAAAATGGATATCTCAAAATAGTACAAAGGTGGACACTTTGGGTCGGCAAGAGGGTCGAAACCCTGAGAGGAAGCAAACGTCCGTAACCCCCCCCCCCCCTAAACCCGCCCCTGGTTGTGGCTGTACCAAGCTTAATTGAACTTTTACAATTCAAAAAGTTCTGCTTTCATTACAGATTTTTTTTCACTCGTTTTAGAAAGCTGATTGTTTTGACGCAGGCCATTTTTTTTCTCTCTTAATCGCTTGTTGTTGCTTTGCCAGTTTCAAATTCAGTTTTTCCATTCTGCTTATGCTTTGTATTGCATGCAACGTGCACGTTTTTAGCACGCTTCAAGGTTTTTGCAAATTTTTATGGCGTAAAAATTAAAAACAAAACTAATAAGTTTTGTTCCTCAAAACCTTTTTTTGCGAATCAACTTGAAGTTGTAGATCAATCCCTTTTCCCCGTAATGTCTTCGACATATAAATCGTAGTAAGTTGCGTTTGCTCAACACTCTGGGCTCTCGTGTCGGCCAGCGAGCGTGTTTCATTTTGGGGCAAAATTTGGTCTCTTTCGACTGTTTTGTTCTGTGATTCAGACAAAGTATAGTCATTGCTGTTGTTTGTGTTGCGCGTTTGAGGGGTGATTGACAGCGAATGACCTCCACTTCTTGAGTGACCTTGAAAAATGTGAAAATTTGTAGTTTTTGAAACTTTGGTTGAATGTGTTCACATTATTGACGTTTCTAGTAAAAAAACTGTTAGGGCGTTACCTGCTTTTTTTCTGCAATTGCTGCCTCCGATAGGTTTAAAAACAAACGTAAACAAATGTAATTGGACAAAACATTAGTTCACAAGAAGTCTGCGAATTAATTTTTATTCAGAAGTTGTTTTGAATACTCAAACCTGTTCGTGAGTTTGTCTGGTTCGGTCTTTTGTAGAGTGTCATTGTCGTGTCAGTTGCAACACTCGTATCTCCAAACACGCTGTCGTCCACCACTGTTGCACTCGGCTCAATCATCGCTGACCCGAGGTGGGACCTCGTTCTAGGTAGTTAAAATAGCCCGGGTCAAGGTGTTCACTTTATGTTTTGACGGTGCTCGAGGTATGTTTCGAGTTTGTGGTCGACCCAAACCCTGTCTCGAATATTTTTTTTCGGTCGAGCACTGACAGATACTCGAATTTGAATCGAAACAAAAATTGAGCGCCTCGACCCGGGAATTAGTCGCAAAATAATTTTTCAGCTCAAATTCAACTGAATGTACATTTTTCAACTCAAAACATTCTTCATTTTGTCGACTTTTTTTTGCCATTTTTCATCTTGTGCAAATAAATAATAATTAGTCATTTTTCTAAACAGATAAGTAGTCATTTAAAAAAAAATGAAACCAAAAGACTGCTGATATCATTGAAAGGTGTTCTGGCTACCCTCTTCCGTTTCTGATGTTTTTCAAACAATTCAATAGATCAAGCCAACCAGCAAACGGAAAAGAATCAAGGAAAAGGAAAACAAAAAAATCTTTTAAATTGTTTTCGATGTTTTAAACCTTCAATGTTTAAACAAAAAAATCATGAGTTAGTTTTGATTGCCACTATTTTTCATAAAGATGAGATTCGTCATTTTTGATTTAAGAAAAAAAATACAGGACCTAATTAAGTGTCTTCACTTCGTTTAATCCAGTTAAAAAATCAGTTCTATAAATTTTTATAAGAGAAAATTAAAAAGTGAAGTTTTTTTTCAAAAGACTGAGAAAAAGAGTAAACGAGGCCAAACTGTGCACTATATAGGCAAACAATTGGATATTTGTAGCCCGTACCCAGGGAATTTTCTGTGCAAGATCTGAAATTCTTTATTTCTTACATAAGTTGATTCTTAGATCTGAAATATTTTCTTTCACATCTTGATAAGAATTGACAGTTTTCACATCTGAATTTTGGATCTGAAATAACATTGAAAAACAGAATTTCAGATCTGAAGTCAGTTTTGAGAAATCTTTTGTCAAGTTATAATTTATGCATTTCGACCAAAAAGTTGATTTTTTGTTTCTTATTGCTTCTGGAATACACAATTATGTTTAGATTATCTATCAGCAAAAAAATTTCCGAATAATTTCACAAACAGTTTTTTTTTCAAACTAAATTTCTTGTTCCACGGTGTTAAAAAGCTTTCAAAAACTGTTAGAAGATCTGTAAAATTTTTGATGTTCATGCGCTAATTATGCGTTTTCAATGTTTATCTGATGCTTGGGGAAATATATTTTGGCAGTCTCCAAACTGCGACTTTTCTGAGTACCTAGTGGCAGCTAGCAGAAGCTACAAATACAAAAAAAAATCAAAAATAAAAAAAAATTGTGTCAGAGTCATTGATTTTTTCAGATCTGAAATTAGATTTAAAGTAGTTTTTTTTTCAGATCTGAAATAACCAAGTAAAACAAATTTTTAGATCTGAAATTAGATCTGAAAAAAAAACAATTATTAAAGTATCCAAGCGTTAATTAAAAATTTCATAACCCATTTCAGATCTGAAATCTAGATCGGAAAAAGGTTATTTCAGATCTGTTTTAGAAAGTTTACTGGGTACGAGAGGTCTCTGCAATCCAGAGACAAGTCTTTAGTTATGTAGTTATGTAGTCTGGCCTAGTAATTGTGATGTTTTGGCTTATGCAGCCGAAAAAAAAAATTTGATCAGGGGTTGACAAATCTAATCAGAATGATTTCCAAGTACGTAAACTTACCAATCAATACAACGTCAAGGAGACAAAAAAATGTATTTTGTTATAAATTGATCCATTTGTATGATACAGTGAAAAAATTTGAAGACTAATTAGACGTAATTACGCGACTTAAATTTTTAACGATTTTTTTTGATAATCAATTTAGCAAGCATTTGAGCTGGCACGTTGAGATAACCAGAATTACCAACAGATAAATAAAAAGCTCAATGAAACCTCAGTTAAAAGGATATGCAAAATGCTAAGACGTTATGCTTATTTTAAATAAAATTTCAATGAAAACAACAATTTTTTTTCGCAGCAAAAAACTTATTCAATTATAAACCTAAACTCCTACGTCCTGTATTATATAGAATATCTAAGAATGCCTGTTGACGTTAATTGTTCGCTTGGATTTTTATTAGTTTAATTTTTTGTGTTTTTTTTTGTTTTTAGTTCTTTTTCTCGTTTTTAAAACCAGATTTGTATAGAAAACCTGAAACCAATCATAACTTTCCTTTCAAAAATTTAGTTTGAACTTTGAGAACATGATAATTCTCGAAGCACTAGAAAATTAAATTCCTAATTTCCGCTCCGCGACACATAAAAACGGACTTGTAGGTCTAATGGTGATCTCCCAGTCGATGAAATTAACTGTCTTTTTCAAACAATAACGAATTAGTTATGCACATTCGAACATCTTAAAAACTTTAGAGGCGTTTAAAAACTATTCAATTTCAGACTTGAGATTGGTTTCTAAAATGAAAAAATAATTTTCTGTTTTTTTATTGAAAGCATTGGTGGATCTAAGATTTTCTCAAAGGGGCGATTTTCAAAAAATTGTAGGTCGACCGATTAGATTTTCCGAGCACTCTCAAAACAGTATAGATAAAAATTCAAAAAATATTGCGCCGCAGACAAGTTTTTGAAAGAACGGGTCAAAAATCTCTTTTTGGGCACTTTTGGAAAACTTTGACCAAAAAATTACGCTTCCCTTCAAAATTACTAAATTTTGGCCTTTAGAAACTTTTTGGGGTTAGCAAGGCTGAAATCGGTGTCATAAAACAATACGCAAGGAAGGATTTTTTGGTTGGCGTGATGGTCAAATCCCTAAGAAAAAGCCACTGATTGTAAGCCTGAACAATTTGTTTTTATTACGACTTTTTGAACAATTTATTAAGTTTATGATTGTTCTTAATTTGCGCTTTATAAAAAAACCTACTCATAATTTTTTAATCATCTTCCATACAGTTTATGCTGTTATAACACATGCACCTACCTGTTGTCGACAAAAACCGAGTCCAATTCGTCCACCTGGGAAGTTTGTCGGGCTCTGACAGGTGTTAATCTGTGGGATCCACTGACAGGGGTGGGGGCTCCGTCGTTCCACATCACTGGCTGTATGTAACTGGAACCCATCGAGACACGACTGCTGACGTCCGATTTGGAATTCTGGAGTGCCGATCCACCTGAAACAGAAGAAAAAAAAAATAGACAAATTTTCAACAATTTATACTGTATTATTGTTATAACTGATATGTTATTACTGTTAATTCATGTTATAACTATACAATTGCTGAAATAAAAAAAACCAAACTCACAAGCAAAACTGGTCAAAAACAAGCAATTGAGCCGCCTTTAGAACAAAAAACAGAATCTTCGAAAGCCTATTGTCGTCACGAAAGCACTTTTTTGAAAATAAACTATTTTTCAAATACTTTTTTGAAACCTGATTTCAAAATCAAAATATTTTTCATTGTGAACACAAAAAGAGTTTCTCACCTCTGTGACTAGCTGGACTGAGCGTCTGCTGTTGATAAAACTTCTGATAGCCAGGGTGTAATTGGAACGCAGTTTGAGACACAGTGCTACTTTGCATGCTGAATATATCCAGTGGGCTCATTTTCCGATTCTCAAACTTCATGATAAATTTCAAAAAGCAAGATTTATGGAAAAACATGACACAAAATTGTAAGTTAATTTGAAATATGTTAAGCAAAACTAAAGAGAAAAAAAGTTTTTGATGTTTTCATAACTGTTTTTTTTTTTAGCTAGTTAACTCAATTTCGAAGAAGCTTTCATCATATTTAAACCATTCTTGTGGGCAAAAGGTGATTTTCGGAGCGAAAAACAAAAAATGAGCCTTGAATCATCGCCTTCTTGCCAGGTGGTGGCCATTTCGGAGTTCCAATCAGTTTGCGAGTAGGAATAGTCATTACTGTTTTGCTCGTGCAGTTTCAGTTTGTGTCCGTGTTGCGACATTAAAGGACGAAGAATGCCTGAAAAAAAATCACCTACCGTTAAATGAAATCGTTTTTTTTTTTGCGTAAAGCATCGAAGTTATGCATGTATTTTTGATTACTGAACCTTTTTTTTGGAAATTGATTTTGGCAGCACCGTAAAAAAGATGCGCAAAAAAATGCGAGTTGGAATCTGAGAGGTTTTTCATACATTTTTCTCTTAATAAAAAATCAGTCACATAATTGATTGAAAATTTGTAAGGATCACTCTTTTCACTTCTTTGTTAATTCTATGGCTATGTTACGAGTATATGTTTTAAATTTATAATTTATAAGTTACCATCATTTTCAAGGTCAGGGTTACTAATATCCTCCAGTTCTGAAGGTTGAATGCTTTCGCCCACCTCTCCGACCATCATAATTTGGCGGCCACGATTGGAGCCGAAACTCGACTCGTAACTCCGACCAGATCGGTTGTCGCGGGTTGAACTTATGATTAGAATCCGATTTATTTTAAGCAAATTTCATTTTATGTTTTGTTGGTTTTTTTTTCAAGATCTCTCTAAGCCTTTTCCCATACTTTGGTAAACTTTGCTACCCTTTCAAAACTGGCAGCTCTGAAATTTTGAAAACTTTTTTTTTTTGAGTTTTCAGATACCAAAAAATGGCTTCAGGTCGTATGAATTTGTTTTCTTTGTCTAATAGTTGTTTTATTTTCAACTAGTCAATTAAAAAAAAGTTCAAGCTTGATGTCAAAAAACTTTCAAATGAAAAAAACTCAAAGTAGTAAAAAAAGTATGTAATTACCTCTTTGTGTCGAAAATATAAGAAAAGTTGAGCGAAAATAGGAAAAATTAAGGAATGCCGGAGCTAAATCGGTCCCTTAATTCATCCGTTGGCTTGACATAATGTATATGTGTACTATAAGTATTCCTAGAAGTCCCTCGATCTTTACTTTGACTCGTCAAAGGATCCACTCGACTCTGAGTAGTTTCGGACATTCTTCGTGTCGGTACAAGCATGATAGTTAGATTATAATCAAAATGCAGGATTGAAAGGTGGCTTCTAAAACTCATTGAACAATTACAAAAATGAAGAAACCAGAGCAGAAACTTTTAACAAAGTTTTAAGCAAGCAAAAACAATTTCAGGGACTTTTAAATCTACAAACTTTGAAGAAAATCAAAGCAGAAACATTTAATGAAGTTTTAAGCAGGCAAAAAATGTTTCAGTGACTTTCACCAATCTGTAAACAAGCCATCAACAGAACTCAACAGAAATTTTCATACGATTAACGACATTCTAACCCACTTAAAAGGACCTAATTTTCGGGAAGCCATCCATAGTAATTTAGGGTTCCAACTATCTTGCTTGTACCTTCGTTTCGAGTCGTGTTCTGGCACGACTGCAAATGTCTCGCCACTTCTTACGTAGTTTGATGACCTGACAGACTCCATCGAGTTCGACAGATTGACGACAGAGGGGGGTTGAGATACGGAGACCACGCGAGTCATCGAGTGGATTCGAGATCTATAAATTTTAAAAAAATTAATTATCAAGTTTGGTTGTTTTCTTAATTCGAGACCTCAAGCTTTTTTAGTTAAATATTGAGCTGAAAACCAGGCTGAAAAACGGTTTCCTCGAATTTTCTAGAAATTTTTTTCCTATTTCGGCATAGAAGTCGGTCGGTGCATCGTCATAAATAAACAAGAAAAAAAGTCGCCAAAAAACGCTAATCATATTGTTTCCATAAAAGAAAATTTCCACAAATTTTGCACTCAAACAAACATTTTCCGAAAAACTTTTTCTGGCATGCAAGACTTATTCTTTTTTGTGTTCACAACTTAAACACAAAAAGTAAACTTTTCCATTTTTTTGGGTAACTTTGTTTCAAAACTCTCAAAACGCCTATTTTTGGATTAAAAAATTAGTCGATTAACGCTAGTAAAAATTAGTAATCAATAGTAAACAGATAGTTTTGATTGCATCAAATAAATATGTAATCGACTGGACTTAATTTAGCACGATGGTGATCGATTACTGAGATAAACAATTAAATAGCACCCAAAATACTTTTTTAATGTATATTTTGGTACATAGTTTCTACGGATTGTCGACATTTTAATTTTTTGGATTAAACATATTTTTTCAACGTTGTATACATATATTATACAATATTTATACCGATTGTGTTGACTATCAACAAATATGATTTTTAAAAAAAAAATTGAAATATGATGTGAGCATTGGATGAGTCTTCGTTTGATGTTTGAAATAAAAAGAAATTTGAAAACGGTTTCTATGGAAAATTCTTGAGGAAAGTTTTTTTCTTGAACTGAATTTGCCATTTTGGTAGATTTTTGTGTTCAAAAGTGAACTAAAAGCGTCGATTTAGAGCTACCTTTTGAGAAAATTTCTCTTTGATGCACTTTTTTTTACCAATCGAATGACCCGGTTTGACAAAGAATGCCTATCATACAATTTCATACTATCAAAAAATGCTTGTCATACAGTTTTATACGATTTCATGGACTGGAAAAAATGTAAGAAAAGAGCAATTTAGGCATTCTTACGAAATTTTTTAATAAGCTTTTTTTGCCTCGTTCTAGCTTTAATGATGAATTTCTTGCCATACTTCCGAGATTTTCATGAAAATAGCAAAAGCAGTTGTTGTACTGTGAAATTAAATAATTAAACTTTTCGAAGAAAAAAACGATTGAAAAAATACTTGTCATAATTTTTTTTGTATGAAAACTGTATGATAAAAATGTTTTCTATAGACCCCATATATGAATTTGTATGATAAGGCATTTTTCTTATATGGACGTCAACACGAGCAATTCTGAGATTGCGAAAACGTGATTTTAGTTCACGAGTACACTGAGCGAGATATTACACGTGTACAAAATTTTAGTAGTTTCATGGACAACAATAACTGTTTTATCTGAACGAAGTTATGGAACAAATATGTTGATTTTGAGGTCGGAAATCAGTTTTTCACACATTTCAAAACCGTTAAAACAAATTTTTTTTTGCGAAAATATTTCTTTTTGGTGAAATTCAGGTGTACAAATAAAATTTTGCCTGGAAGATTGTCGAGTTGAGTTGCGTCTCACGAGTCTGTGTGGTCCCCCCGAGTATGACTCATGTGGGTTGTGGTGAGTAGTGTAGGGGGTGCTTCTAGACTGAATGTGGGACTTGCTCAGTTGTTCTCGATTGGTTTGTTCAAGGGTAGCTTTTGCCAATTGAGAGATACCTGAAATCGCTTTGAATTCAAATATTTTTGTTCATTTCAAGTAAAATCTTGTTATAAGTTTTCATCGAAGGTATAAGTTTTCAATTTTAGAGTTTTATAGTTGTGATTTATAAATTTGTCAATTTCAACTTGATTTTCCAAAACTGTTTTTTTAACTAAATCTTTGAAAATTTGATACTACAACTTTTGAATTTCGGTTTCTAAAACATTTCCAAAAGACAGCAGGAAAACAGTAAATGAGCGCAAGTGATTAAGAAAAACTTGCTGACTTGTTTTTTTTTTAAAAAGTTTCAGTTTCGAAATTCGATGAAACAAAGTTGGCATCAAAGCTCATTTGATTTATGAAACATTTTATGACTGACATTTTTTTGATAAAAATAACCCAATTTCAGAAAACTTGACTTCAATAGGTACGATTTTTACTCCGCTGGAAATCTGAAAAATGATTTACAATTTCCGAAACTAATAATCGATCACGTCATTTGTAACCCCTTACACTTTTTGCTGTGCGATATTGGAGTTTCCTATCCTTTAAAAAAACGGTATGCGCTGAATTTTAAAATAAATCAAAAACCAAACTCACCAAACTCGCCAAACTCTGATGATATAATTTATTACCTTGGCTTTTATACTGTTTACGCATGGTTCTGCGGTTTATTATAATTTCACTGCATTTTGAGCTGAGCAAGCTTTCATAGCACTCATATAAAACAATCGGATAAGATAAACTAACACAGAATTTTCAAACTTCTTTTTTTTTGCCTATAGACTAAAAATAGCGGAAATTCTTCGAAGTTTTACCAGCATTTTTTATGCAAATTATTTAGCGGCACTAAAAACAAATATTACACTCTTCAAATTGGCGAACTCGAATGGATCAAAGGTTAGGGGGCAAACGGGGTCAATCGATGTGAGAATAACTACCATAGAGGTGTATAACTCCGTAGTTTTGTTCTAAACGAATTCACCCGTTTTAAGGTCATAATTCTGATTTGCGATTCTGCAATATATTGCACCATAAAAATACTCTTAAATTGTCAAACTGTTTTTGTTCTCACTATTTGTATTCCAAATTAGCCAAATTTGAAAAAAAAACTATCTAAAAAATTTTTTTTCAGTCTATTTTATCCAATTGTTTGATACCATAGTGTTATAAAAACTTTGCCCAAAGTTCAGTTAACATTCAACAAACCACGAAAACATGCACGAACGAAAGGCATTCAAGCAAAATCAAAAGTTTCATCAGATTTCGGCAATTTGCTACTTCCCTATGCAAAAAAAATCGTTTCAATAACCTAAACAATTATGAAAAGAGAGAGAAATCATTAAATAAACCCGTTTGAAAAAACTCTATACTTTACCTAGTTTGGAAGTAGTCTCATCTATTGTTTCATATCGGTGACTAATCGCTCCTCCTGACAGTTCCAAAGAGTCGTTCATCAGACTGTCTTTTTTGTTCGATCCACTGGCAGCCGAGGAATTCTAAAACCCCAAAGTATACTAGTGTCGACGGCAAATTTTAGTAGGAATTACTCTAGAAGTAAAAACAGGATTTATTATCAAATTTGAAAAAATTTATGAACATCACTACAAAACCAAATAGTTTTGTTGACAGGAGAAAACAAACGGGATACAGATTAAGACTGATGGGATGCTTTGTGGTCCAAAAAACCCGATTTTTTTTTGGTTATTTATGGTGTTTTGGTCGTTTAGACGACATCAGAAAACCATTTTGATATGAATAAATAGTATTTTAACAAACTTTGAAAATTAAAACATCATTTTGAGATTCTGTTGAAAATTAATTGAGTTTTTGATCGTTCAGACGACATCAGAAAATCTTTTCGAAATGAATAAATAGTATTTTATCAGGTTCTGAATATTAAAATATTGAAATTCGATTAAAATTTAATTGCGTTTTTGATCGTTCACACGACATCAGAAAACCATTTTGAAATGAACAAATAGTATTTTATCAGGTTTTGAAAATTAATATCTCACTTTGAGATTTTATGAAAAAATTTATTGTCTTTCTGGTCGTTTGGAAGACATCAGTAAACCATTTTGAAATGAATAATAGTATCTTATTTATGGTGTTTTTGGTCAATAACACGGCATCAGAAAACCATTTTTAAATGAAAAATATAAGTTTATCATGTTTTGAATATTAATACCTCACATTGAGGTTCTATGAAACTTTTTTTTTGCTTTTTAAGAATTAGAAGTGTTGCTTTTCTAGTCTATTCCGTTTTGATATAAAAAATTCTTTATATCAAAACGGACTAGACTGTAAAACATATCCTTTACTAAATTTTTTTTTCAATTCGTCCCAAATTAAAATATAAATTTTCAAAATCTGCTAAGACACAATTTGATTAGGTAAAAAGCTATAAATTACTAGAGATTTAAACTACTAGCCCCATTTCGATCTACCATTGTTCGGATACAAGACTGAGAGTGATTGTTTGCTGAACAGTCGGGTGAGCACATTGACTGGGACTGAGGATTGGCTGTCCTGATGAACTCACTCGACCCATCCTGACTCAACTCCAACTTCTAAAAATTATACAAAAACTGAAAAAAATTGCTCTTTAGTCCAGTCTTCAATTTTCTCCAAAACAATTGAAAAAAAAACAGAGATTGTCGGTTATTGTGCAAGTTGCACAGTATGTTCCGAACAGAGTCTTGAAAAATACAACTTTTTTTTTCAAATTATTGTCGTTTTTTATTCGGCGTTGCGTGATAAAAAGAGATGAACAAAAAACTGGGAGCTAGCATATTGAAAAAAAAAATTGCAGATAAATAAATACAAAAACGAAAAAATCAAAAAAAAATTCAAGATTTTATTTGCAATTTTTTGAATTTTTGAAAAATTGGATTCCAAAATAGGCGCTGAAAGTACACTGCGAGTAGAAATTGAAACTTTTAAAAAATTGTTCAAGTGTTGGTCGAAAAAGTCTGAAAAGTTTTTACTTTTGGTCGTTAAAATCGTGTAAAATTACTAAAAAAAACTAAATGTTCCTTGAAAAAATTTATAATAGTTTCTCAATTTCAAACAGCAATTAGATTTTTCAACGACATGAAAAAACAAAATGTAAGTCGTTTTCACCACGACAAACGAAAAACTATTTGTTCAGATCCTCCTATCTCCAACTTCGCAAAAAAACTGTAAGAAAATTGGCAAAAGATTTTAAATCTGCGGCAACTTTGTTTTGTATTAAATTCTAACCAAGTATTAGGATATTTGAAAATTGATTCTGTTTCAAAACTAAAACAAAACCCGCGTTAATTCAAAAAATGTTTCATTTGGCTTAAGCTACTTTAATTGAATTTGGTTAGTTGCCTCACTTCTTACGAGTTTCACTATTAAAAGATTTTTATCTAACGCATAAAAAATGATTTAATTATGAAATATTAGATGACCTTGGTTGACACGCTAACAAATTTTTGAAGATGAAATTTTAAAGAAGTGCAAACGATTCTGAGGCCAGTTAGTTTTTGTGTAAGTTAATTAGATTTTCTCACCAAAAAAAATTCTCAACAATTTTTTCCTATCAAAAAATAAATTTTTCTCGCCGGCGGATTAAAATCAACATAAAAAATCAGTTTTTAAATCTGTTTTGAGGTCATAAAAAGTCACATAGAGGCTATTTTTTTAGCCATGAAAAAGTTTTGGACTCGCCAAAACTTTTCAAAGAAAATTTCAAAAGTTAGGGTCATTGAAACTAATCCTTTTATGTTCTGTAGCTTGGATTGTATATATAGATTGTAAAACAACGTTTCGACCTAATCACTTTTTTTCTCTAGTAGTACACAATGTGGTTCGATTACTTTAGTTCAGATAGCATCCCAGGTTGACCAAAAATTCTAATTATACACTTTTCCTAAACCAAAATAAAATAATTTCTCAAAACATTTTGATTGTATTCGTAACTGAACTCAAGTGACAATACTTGGTTACTCAAAGTTGAGTAACCAATATTTTGATCGTCTCGCATTATAAATGCATTGGAAACGACCTGAAATGTTTTAACTCAGTTTTACACAAAAAATATAACGAAAATTTTAGTGAAAATTTCCAACGACGATTATTTTTTAAAATTGAGTTTTTAATTCATCAACTTTAATCAAGGCATGCATAAGCATGCCATACAAATCAAAATAGGAGTTTTAAGTGTTTTCGAAAAAAGTAAAAAGCATAAAGGAAAAAAATCCAAGACTAGTGTATCCAGGACTACGTTATGCACACAAAAATTAAATTTTGCATTCAAAATTTTCTTTTGTGAAAAATGTTTGTTTGAGTAAAAATTTCGATTTGCGGTTGGAAAAAACCAAAGAGTTTTTGGGGCAATTTCAAAATTATTGAAAAAAAAGTTGGTTGTCGCCATGAAAAAAATGCTAGTCATACAATTTCCATATATTGAAATTGTATGATTAGCATTTTTCGACAAAAAGTTTTCCGTTTCTATTTAGTAGGATACTTCGAACTTTATACCGAAACAAGAAAAAAATCTTTGAAAATTCGATGGCACTATTTTAAAAAAAAAGTGTATTATGTTTGTTTGACTAGTGTTTTTTCATAGACTTACTTTATGGAATTGTATCATTAGCATTTTTGGTCTACGAAGGTGAACCCGGGATTTGGAAACCTTATTTTGTCATAGTTTTGTGTAACGAGTTTTTTTTCTGTCATAGTTATATGTGATGAAACTTGCATAAGTTTTACCTCCAAGAAATCTTTGAAAAATTTTCATTATTTCTTTAATAAGCCCTGGTTTTTACAGAACCAAAATTGACAGGATTGTTAAAATCATCACTACTGTTTATTTTTCTATCACCACAATCTGTACTTTCGTTTCAATAAATCGCAATGATCGTATTTAAAACTACCCGTTTGCAGCATCCATGAAACAATGCAAGTGTGTTTTCAGAACAATTCTGCAGATGATTCAATGTTTTCATAAAATTGATCGCTCGTTTATTAATGTCCACCAAAAACTAATGTTACTCTTTTCAATAAAGAAATAGCGATGATTCGAAATTAGTCAGTGAAAAAATTTCTAAGAAGCACACATTTTGGTAGCGCCCTACAAGTGGCCTTTTTAAATCATTTTTTTTGCTTTTTTTCCTAAAAAATTTCGAGTTTTTCAAACCTCGCGGTCTAATGAGCACTGAAACTCGCTGTTTAATCAGCACTGAATTTTGCTACTCGAATATATATTTTTAGCTCTAAATTTTTTAAATGGCGAACGCAGTTTTTTACATTTAAGCATTGCTTGTCTCGAATAAAATTTCAGACCGAAAAATAATCACTCGGCGTTTGCGATAAAACTATAAAAGGCAGAAAAAAGGCTGATCCGTTTTATTTGATACAACTGTGTAAGAAGAAAGCCCACTCCATTTTTGAGTACTGCTTTAGAAGTGCAGCATTAATATGAGACGAATTCATGAAATTATCGGATTTTACTTAAAAGTTTAAATCAACTTTTAAAGAAATTCGATCCATTTAAGTTGTTGTTTTATATAGTGAAAAAATTTCAGAGAGAGTTGTCGCAACAAAGTTTTGTTTCATTTGTTAGGCAAAAAAACTTACAAGGTTCGCAAACAATTCAAAAAAGATCTAATGTTAAGATTTAAAACGGAAGAAGCTGTGTTGCATCTTAGATCATAAATTTTAGATATACCATGAATGCAATAAAATCACCAAGATAATAAATTCTGCGTCGTTTTTTTTCTTATTTATATTTAAATTGAGCAATCATTAAAAACTTAGCGCACTTTTCCACTTGCGAGTGTACTCTTTCTGTTACAAAAGCAAAGTTGGTCAAATTTTGAAACTTAATTACTGAAACTTTAGAAAAAACCAGTTATAGAGCAATAGAAGACAGTTTTTTCTGTAGAAGCATATTCTGGAATTGACTTCTACGCTTACTTTTCATCTGGTGAACAATTACCAGCAACATCCAGTTGTATCGTGAAACCGGATAACCATGATCGGAACAAAAAAAATTTCGAGAAACTAACGGTCTCAAATCAGACTGTCTATTATGCATGGAATTTTGGCTCGATGACCTAAACTCAGGAACAAAAATTGGAGCTGAAATCAGAAAAGTACCGTTCTAAATGTCTTGCGATACTAGAATATACTCTGTGGTGCTACCATTTTTAGGGGGTCTGGGTTTTGGTTAGCATGACCCGGCTCAAATAATACATAACGTAGTTGCTTCTACGAACGGTCTTGGACAACTTTTGATAATGAACTTTAGCCGCTCAAGCTTATTTACAATGATATATTCTATCAATACCAGAATGAGCTTTACCAGTACCGTGACCGCCCTGCATAATCAAGAAAAATAACTTTTGATAAAAATTAAATAACAAACTCCCTCCCGGGTTGAAGTCCCACCGGTAATTATCGCTTTTTCTGTAGTATCCCAGTGATCGCTATTTTCCAGCGCTGATTCATGTACAATTCAGAGTTTGTTGCATAGATAAACCTGCGATTTTCAGAGCTATTTCAGTAATGATTCCGTAGAAAATCATCACTTAAACTTAAGAATTTTTGAACTTATTCTAATAGCTTTCAAATAAGAGTTTTACTTGATAAACCCTTTAACTTCAGTTTACATTGAATTGCTAGCGCAGAGGTAGAATCTGTGTCGACAAAGCTGAAGGATTGGGGATCAAGCCCCTGATAGAGCTATTTGCTCATGCTGATAGGTTTTTTATTGCTGTTTCATCGCTGAAAATAAGCATCGATTGGGATCGCTGTTTTTTCATTTTTTTCCGCTAATTTTCAATGTGAGTTCAACCCGGGCACCTAGAAAACACCGTCAGATAACTTTTTTGGCAATGGTTTTCATTTTTTTTACTCCAGGAATACATTCCTTTAAATTTCTCGTCAAAGGTAATTTTGTAGATTCCCGAAAAATCTGACCAAGAGCAAGGTCGAACAAAGGAACTTTGGCGAAAGAGAGCGAATGTCCGAAAGTACACCGTGGAATTATTTTTGACTTTTTCAGACTCTAATTTGAGGCTACTCAGTTTTGGGCAGTTTAGAAGGCTTTTGAAGTGCACCTTTACAAAGTTAAGCTTGGGTAAACAAAAAGTGGATGTCATGAAATTGTACCGAAGGGATCTCATTGGTAATGTTTTGCCGTCACATTTAACCTACTCACCCGGCAAGCTTCTTTTAAGGACATTTGAATACAGTGCTGATTTAAATTAACCGGACAAAATGCGTTAAACTTGAAATTTAAAACGCATTTTTCTCAAATTGGGTTGAGTTTAGGTGAAAACTTATGAAGACAAAACTTGTTTAGATTTGTAGCAGATTTAATTTAGTGTTATTTGTTTTGCCAAATTCGTGTCCAAATTGTTACCCCAAAATGGGTTATTTTGGCTTTTCTTAGTTAATCAAAAATTACGCTAAAAATACCCAGTCGATCACAGACATAATTATATGAAAGTGAGCCCCTTACGTAGCCCAACAAACTTTAAGAAGGGTATTTTCTCCAAAAAAAATTGCATAGTTTAAAAATTGTTTTTAAATAAAAAGTTGGTTTTTTATATAGTAAAAACGACCTTTTTTGTCTATTAAACAAAAATAATAAATTAACTTATACAATGTTTTGGAGAATCTACCCTTTTTTAAAGTTTGTTGGACTACGTAAGGGGCTCACTTTGATATAATTATGTCTGTGATCGACTGGGTATTTTTGGCGTAATTTTTGATTAACTTAAAAAAACCAAAATGACCCATTTTTGGGGTAAAAATTTGAACCCGAATTTTGCAAAAACAAATTACATCATATTAATTCTGCTAAAATTCTAAGCAAATTTTGTCTTAATAACTTTTCACCTAAACTCAACCCAATTTGAGACAACACGCGTTTTAAGTTTCAAGTTTAACGCGTTTTGTCCGGTTAACTTAAATCAGCACTGTACAAAAGAAAAGAATAAATAGCGAGATTGCGGAGAGATATCATATGTTTTGCTGGTCAAGAAAAGACCAAAAAACTGTTTTGAAAACAAGGGGTTGATCAAAAATGTGGTAACTTCCCAAATGGCATAATTCCCAAATGGCATAAAAATGGAAACTTTTCCCAAATGGCATAAATTTCAAGTTTTCATTGTAATTTAAACGTTTTCTATCAATTTCTATTTCTATCATTTTGCCAGGAACGAAAGCATGTAAACAAGATTTGGAATTAATTGCTTCCAAACAAATTTAAGCAACAGATTTGTCGTAAAAAATTGACCACCAGAAGCTTATTAATAATCGCAAGCTTATGCTTCTTGCTTTTGATAAAAAGTTCTACAAGTTTTTCACGATAAAATGTCAATCAACATTTGAATTGACAATTTGACTAATTTTCTCACATTGTTCACGAAAAAATTGTTCTCGATTTTTCCAAAGCACCTGTTGCATGAAATTTATGCCATTTGGGAAATTTTTCATTTTTATGCCATTTGGGAATTATGCCATTTGAGACGTAATCAAAAATGTTAATCATACAACTTTCGTAAGCGGAAAGTGGCTGGTCATACGGTTTGAATGAGTAAAATGCATCATAAATTTGCTTGATAACACTTTGTTGAGAGTTTTTTCATATTTGGAAACCTTTTTTTATCATAAACGATTTTTTTTTTGCATTAAATTATATAATTTTATAAAAGCAATTAAATTACGCTCTAAAATTCTAGCTTCATTTTTGTCTGTATGCATAATAACCAAATGTTTTCTTACATCAGAAAGCCCTTAAGTTAAGTAGCCAGAAATGCACAGCTTACACTTTTTCGCAGTTTCTAATTTTTTTGAACTAAGCAAAAAATTACGACTAGAATTAAGACTAAAAATTACGACTAGAATGAAGATTTTGAACACTCCTCACAATTCCTCGATAATTTTTGATAGGTGTTTCGAAAGATCAGCTTTTTTCCAGTGCTATATCAGCACTGAAAAATGCTAGTGGGGTAAACATCTAACGCTTATTTGCTTGATGACGAGCACTATAAGTTAAAATTGCTTTTAAAGTTCTTGGTTTTCATCATTTCTAAATTTTTTTTCATAAAAGAACTAGGAATGATCAAAACCAAGTATTTTAAAAGCAATTTCAAATCATAGTGCTCGTCATCAACCAAAGAAGCGTTAGATGATTCAAGTTTTCTTTTTTGTAATTTATGTCTTGTTCTACCCGCACTGGAGTTTCATGGGAAATACTCGATTATAATGGATTGTATCAGCGAAAAACTTAACCAATTTAATCGATTTTCATGACCCATCCAACCATGAAAATGGATTTTTAGGGGTTTTTAATCGATTATTTTCAATATTCAAAAACCCATTATAACCGATTATTTTGACAATTTAACCGACTTTTTGGGCCACAAAAATTCATGAAAACCGATTTTTTTTCTGCAGAAAAATGTTTACAGCTAATTAAAATCTTGAAATGTCTGGAAACGATCTGCAAATTTAGAACCCGAACAAACACGTTCATTCTTAGCCTAAAATACTCAAAGTATGTCCCCTCTCCTACTCCAACCCATCCCCCATTCCAAGTTTATCCTAATATATCCTTCCACAATTTACACCAACCACCTCACTTACCCCCACCACCTACCCTACCACCACCACCTCCATCTACACCTCCACCTCACATCCCCGGGTTTCGAACCCCCTCGCCACTCTAAACCCATCTTCCCCGGCAATCCCCTCCTTTAAATCCCCCCTACTTGTAATTGGGTGTATAAACAGTACAGTAACCGCCGCCCCCTCCCCCTCCCCACAAACTAAACAGGAGTGAAGCCGGGGCTTAAACGTACACCCAAGTAGGGGGGAGGTGTTCCGTATACCCCCCTGGCTTCAACCATTAAATACCCTTCTCAATCAAATGAGAGGAGAAGGGTAGTGGCGGCAGGGGGGGGGTTTGTTAGGGTACAGCGGGGGAATGCCGATGGTAAAAATTTTTACTATGCCGATTGTAAAAAAAAAACAGTAAAATAAAATGTTAAACTGCCAAAATGAAAAAGTAGAGAAATTTAAAATATGAAATCTTATGTGAAAAGTTTAAATTTATGAAACGTAATCCGGAGTAATTGCACTAAACAGGAAATGAGATAACTTGCAAAATTATGTTCACATCTGAAAACCGCCATTTAAATCGATCATAATCGATTATAATGGATTATATTGATTTAAAAAATGTTAGGATTATAATCCATTTTTAATGGATTCTGTTCGATTACGTTGGTAAAATTATGCATACTGACTATCAAATGACATTATTATCAATTGTTATCCATAAAACTGCAAGGCATGTATCTTTTTTGGTGTCTACTAAAAGTAGATTTTCAACTTCGCTGTGATTTGGATTTCTTTGGTTACCATGTTTTTTTTATTCCAGCAAAACTTTTTCAAATAGTGTTATAAATAGTGTAGGTATATATTTACAAATATGTAATATTTATAATTGTGGATTACGTTTCAAATAGTGTTATAAATAGTGTAGGTAGATATTTATAAATATGTATAGCCCTTTTAGTTTTTTTTCAGTTCTATCTGTGTTTTCTTGACAAGGCTCGAGTTTAAATTACTGAGTTATCGTCTGGAATTTTTTACCCATTATGTGGAAAGGATATATGTTCTTGGTCTTTTATTTTTGAATGTTTCATTTTAATTTTTAACTTTTTTTTCAAGTTGTAAAATAGGCTCTAAATTGTTTTAAATAAAAAAGGTTCTCGAGCTAGTTAATTTTTGGTTCCATTTTTTTTGTAAGTAATGATTTGTTTCTGTGACATGTTATTGTGAAATGCGATTATTTATTCAAAATGATATAGAATTACTATTTTGCATTCGATTGTGATTCACATCAATTTACTTGATTTATAGCGTATTTAAAGAGAAAGTTTGGTTCATCTGATAACAGATTTGTTAACTGAAAAAACTTATGGTCCAATCATTGGGGTAACTTTGAATGTACTGAATGCAGTGACGGCTTGGATCAGGATTGCAACAAGTTAAAATTTGCTTGCTTGTGACGATTCTGAAATGGGCGGTAAAAGGATTTGTAACCTAATGTTTCTGTGTACACATTGTTTTCGTATGCTTCTTCTCTGTAACTCTAAGGGTTTTGTAGTCATAGTTTTGTGGTTCTGTATTTGGAGTAGAATATATACATGAACTGAGATTTATAGCGGTCATTTCAATTTTTAGCGTTACTTCTTCTTCTCCAAAGGGATAATAATTTGCCCATGGAAATCAATGTCTAGTCTAAATCACTACTGCAGTGTAATCGCTTGATAACGCAATGTTGAAGCTACTAGGTTTTAATTGTAGTTCAGAACATGGAAGTGTTTGTATAGTTTTTCCAAAATAATCTTCGCGATGAGGTTATTGAGTTTAAAATGATCTATCAATGCCCGGGTCGAGATCCCGCTCAAAAACCGCTGAAGATATGAGCGGTTTGAGCGGTTTTTCTGCAAGATTTGAGCGGTTTGAGCGGTTTGGGCGGTTTGGGCGGTTTTTTTGGAAAAACCGCTCAAACCGCTCAAATCTTGCTTAAAAAACCGTTCAAAAACCGCTCATTTCTTGCGGTGATTTTTGAACGGTTTTTCAAGCAAGATTTGAGCGGTTTTAGAGCGTTTTTTGAGCGGTCTTTAAAAGAAAACCGATTAAAACCAACAAAAAAGCCTGGAAAGGTAATGTGACCCCGGGTTGACATCCCTAAACCGAAAATGCTTATTTTAAATTTCCTCACACCGAAAAAGCTTATCATACAATTGCCTGCATCAAATGTACGGAAAATGCTAATCATACAATTTTCATACAATTTTGAGCGTAATTGTCTAAAAAAACCGCTCAAGCCGCTCAAATCTTGTTTCAAATTAGGTGAAAAATCTCGACTCGGGTGGTTTTAAATGTTCACACTTCGTCGGGTAATTGTGATGAGGTTTCCGCTGCTAGTGGAGAGTACCCGCATCCAATTTTAGGAGTAAGTTATCGATTATAACTGATTTTTTTGATGATTTTTGTACCTTTATTATCGAGTATAATTAACTAAATTACATGCTCAAACGATTTATAATTGATTAAGGTCGTGATATTTTCCGAGATTTGAAAATCTCTTATAATCGATTATAATTGATTAAAGATCATACAAAAAAACCCTCAAATCAGTTATAATCGATTATAATATCTTATTTTGCCACAATTTTGTCAAGCCAAAACTATAGTCGAATTATATCTTATGGGTTAATAGTTTTGTGTCAAAAACAAAGTCTCTAAAAGAGAGATCTCTTGTCACACTTTGGTTCATCTGAACACAAAGTTTTAACACGAAACTAAAATTTCTTAGAGATCCTTTCATTTTAATTGCAAGATTCCGCGGTGAAAAATAAATCTTCCGAATCAATCTTGAAACTAAATCAATTTATTGATATTTTGAAGGCTAAAAAGGCTTGAATTTTGCATCCTAAAATAGGGAAGAAAATAAAAAAAACTCATAAATTTGAATTGATTTGAAAATTTCAAAAACTGATTTCTCATTTTTCACAGGAACCAACGTCTACGAAAATCATAATTTATAAACAAATTAGATGCAACTTCGAAGACAAAACGGGCAAACAAAAGGGATTATAATCAATTATCATCGATTATAATAGATTTTTGTGCAAAACTCATGAATTAAAAATGGATTATAATCGATTATAATTGATAATAACTGTATCGAAAAATAGTCCGATAAAAAATCGATTATAATCGATTAAATTGTGTTATAAGTGATAAAAAATTGATTTCAAAAAGAGAGATTATAAACGATTATTAATTGATTAAAAATGATTGTTTCTCAATTTTAGTAAGAGTGGTACTAAAATCGTAATATAATCGATTATTAACGCTTGAAACTCTATGCGGGTACGATGTTCAAAACGCAATGTTTGAAAAAAATTCAGTTTGATCTAATAAAAAGTTACTGTTTGTTTGTGTATCTTTGCCTGTTAAGTAACTTGATTGTGAATTTCTTGATATCAGCTTAGAATTTAATTATGTCCTATCATAATGGAACTAGTTTTAGCTCTGAATTCCTCAAAAACCAAAAAATTCTCATGAATATCAAGTGCGGGTCGTTTAAGGCAGCATGGATATGTTGAAAGTTGGGTATAACCATCATATAAAGTAGCCGGCTATTTTTCGAAACACCTAAATTCTACTTTGAATGTTCGATATTGGAGTTTGCCTTCCTTTTAACAAAATAATTGAACTGAAATTAAAGAAAAAAATAAAAAGACAAACAGCTAAAAAGTTTATCTATAAAATACCACAAAAAATAACCGCCAGTTATATCAGAGTCTCGTTCATCAATACATATTCATCGATACACGTTCATCGACTCTAATAAATCCAAACCTTGCAATGAACAAGCAAGATAAAATGTTTCAAGATTGAAGACGAACATGGAAAGATAACGATTGCTCTGTACATTTTCAAATAATTGATAAGATCAGATAGTGAATGCAAAAATTTATGACGTTTTTCAAGAGAAGATCATTTCCAAGGAATAATCAGTCCATATTATACCAAAAACTTAAAACTTTTTTCTGAAAAAAAATCATCTCGACCATCGTGTGTATTTTTCTTTTCATATTATTGCATGTTTTGTGAAAAAAAAAAGATTTTATTTTTTTGTCAATTTTTCAAACTCTTCTCAGAGGAGACTATTAAGAAAAGATGGCAGATGCTTCATGTTGATGAAGCGTTCACTGGAACTAAATTCTACGAATTTTTAAAAAAGAATTTTTTATTTTACCAAGAAAAAAAATCCAGTGCATCCAGATAGTATTGTTTCAAGCAGCTAAAAATACAGGGAGAAGTTTTATGGATAAAAATCAATTATAATGGATTTTTGTTGACTGAAATGATGTCTATATAATCGACTGTCATGGCAAATTTAGACAACGAAATGGAGATTTAATCCATTTTAATCGATTATTTTCGAAAAACGAAAACACATTAAAATTTATTATAAGCGATTATAATCCTTTTTCAATTTCAATACAATGGATTATTTTTTGTACATAAACTCCATGAAAGTTGATTAAATTTTGTAAAGATTAAATTTCTACTTTTTGAAAAAAATTTTTTTATAAAACCGAATGAACACGTTTATCCAGGGGCGGTCAATATGTACTAATTTTCCAAAAAACACCCAAAAACGGCATTTTTGACCAGTTTGTTCCAAGAAGTCTGCCTGTAGCGCTAAAAATTTGGTCAAAATACGTTCTTTTTCGAGTTTCGGGACGAGTGCCTGGAAAATCAACTTGGCCGACCTAAAACAGAATCGACTAAATTTTCGAATTTTTTCCCTACGCCCCCCCCCTACGCCTCCCTTTCAAAATGTTCTAAGAAACGTCCAAAAACTGCAAGTCCGGACCGTTTTTTTAAGAAGTTATCTTGGTGTTTCCAAAAAAGGTCGAAACATTTTTCGATAAACCGTTTGTTTCTGTTCAGAGAGCTGAGTTCCAGAGACTTAGAAATCTATAAATTAGGGAAACCCAGAGAAGTAAATGCCTAATTTAGATTGAAATGAACAAGCGGAATGATTCATCTTTGCTGAATGTGAGAGGTACTATTTGAAATTTTAACTAAATTTATAGATTACAGTTGTTTTTCAAAAGGACAAAAAGTTTTTTATTCCAAAACCAAAAATTTCTTCTAAATTTGAGCATATTCATGATAAAAAACTTTCACAAACGTGTGGTTAAAAATATTAAGGAAAGGATAAAAATTACATTTGTTTCTAAGTAAATTGTTGAAAATACTAATGCCAATAGTTTTAATATTTGTGACTAAATCAAACAAAACTATCTGAGCTATGAAGATCTTTTGAGAAAATTGACAGAAATTAATGGAAAATTGATTTGTGTGAAACGTGGCTGAAATCGGCTGAAATCTAATTTTTTAAAGCTAATTATAGAATTTTTTTCAGAAGAACTAAAACAACAACAATGAAACACCTTTTTAAGTTTTTACTGTAACGGGCCAAAAAAACTGGTAGATGAACTAGCAAGTGCAAATTGCGTGTCATTACGAAGGTGTTAGGTTGGTGGGACTGGTTGATTTTTTTCGGTTGCTCTTGCTGTAGTTGGCGTAACATACTTGCTAATAAATGGTTGAAGTTTTTTTTAAAATCTAATAGCCATAGTAGCGAAAACTTGATTTCTAAATCTAAAAAGGATTTCTAGAGATAGCGCGGAAGTTTTGAAAGTCAAACTCCAGTATTTTTCTCTTTTTTATCTTAATTTCGAAACAGTTATTATTTACGCAGAATTGTTTCAAAAAAGCCGAACTATTTTAAGTTTACTTCGGATTATCTAAATTTAATGTGAGCACATTGACTCAAAACGAAACAAGAAACATAATTACGAACAGCTGGAGACTACCAACAGTGAGTTATTTACGCTTTAGTTTTGTATATTTTTAAAGTACCTTTGATTTCCAGTTAAGACGTTTTTGAGTACATGAAAGTTGTCACTATGATGAAAAAGTAAAATTGATAGCGTAGTTTGCTTGTATTTATTTTGATTATTAGTTTATCTTTATTTTGATTTTTTACTCAAATTGCAGGCGGCTGTATCAAAAATAAACAGTATCAAACTAAATCATCTAACAACTATATATTAACACAGTATTATCAATTAGCGTAGCATTTTTTCAATTCAAAAACAACTCAAACGAGTTTTCGATAATTTTTGTTCTTTTTAGTCTTTTTCTTAATTGTTTAATTAAATTATTTTTGCTAATTGGTGTCTCGATGAATAAATTTTTGCCGTTTGATTGCTCGGCATTTGAAGAAAACGGCATATTATTTGTGTTGTGGCAAACTTTTTGTCAAGAAAAATTTCGTCTTTTAAACTACACATGTTTGATGGGATTTACATGTGATCTGAAATTGTTTGAAGACTTGCTCTCAAAAAAATATATATTTCATCTGCGACCGTTTTTCGTAAAATGAAGCTTTTCAAAATTACCAATGTGGCTAACTTTGGACACAAAAGTGTGATATAATTCGTCCACTAAAGCGTCCTACTACCTGCTACTAATTTTTTTCCAAAGTTGCAAAATTGCCTAAAGCTGTCAATTTGGTTCTTATCAGACTCTTAAGAAATGTAAACTCACACAAAATATATCACTTTACTCTTTTCTTGGTGTGCGGTGGAGAAGATAAAGAGAAAAATCATTTAAAAAATTCATTTTTTGTGACAATCAAAAGTTTTGCATCGGGACGTTTTAGAGCATTCGGAGCATTCCAGATTTTTCTCCTTATAAAAGCAGTTTTTTGCTTGTGCTTATTTCGATTATTAGTTTATCTTGATGTTGCTCTGTACTCAATTGCGGCCGGCTGTATTAGAAAACACACTATCAAACTAAATCATCTAACGACCAATTTTTTTTTCTAAAAAATTTAACTTACAACTGGTCTCGAAAACACAGGTACAAAAACTCGACTTACAATTGGAAACCGTACACTAGTTGCATTTAGTTTCTTCGTTTTGCAATTTTAACGTGTAACATGGTTTCAAGGATTAGTCAAAGTTACTTTTTTTGCCAACCCAGAGCTCAAAATAGTCTTTTTTTGAAGGAGAAATTATTCAATCTGCGTCATCAACAGTATTTTTGAGCTCTTTGTCTTTGTTATTTGCAAAAAAATAAGCTTTGGTGGTTCAATTATTTCAATGAAAAGTTTTGGTGATTCATTGCAACATTTTTTGATTGCCAGATTAATCCTGGTGTTCTTTTTCATAAATTATGAATTTTATTCTTCAAAGTTTGCAGGTGACAGAATTTGTAAACTGGATCGTAGAACAAACTCCTAAACATTGATTGGTTTTAACAAAATTAATTAGTAATTTTATCACTCAAATTGTTATTGCGCTCAGGTTTCAACCACTTAGGTTTGTGGCTGATACTAGTTTGAATAGTTTTTTTTCACGTTGAGCGAATTTTAAAAAATCAAAAAACTGATTTCTGGTAGCAGTAGAGTTTTAATCTACAAAAGTGTCAAATTATAGAAAAAAATTAGGAGCATGAATATTTTCTACTTTAAATTGTAGCAAAAAAAATTACCATCTCTTAGAAAAACTTTTTGTTTAGCTGATAGTTAATAAAACATACACTCACCTTGGCCGATTTTTTCCTCGAACTTTTCCTGCTGCTTTTTCGTCCGCTGGTGCTTCCATCAAAAGAAGTCTTCAAAGGAACCCTCGGCGGCACGGCGGGCGGATTGTCGGTCGAATCTTCAATCACAGAATACTCTACACTTCTTGAACTGGCCATAGTTTGAGCACTAGCCATAGTTTGAGAACCGGCCATAGTTTGGGAACTGGCCATCGTTTGAATATTTGACCTCGAATCTTTCGAAATTTCTGCCAAAGAATTTTTATCAATTTTGGACAAACTTGCTTGTCGGTTTGAAGTAGTTGGATCGTCGTCTATTACGTCATAAGTATGTGGTTCTGTAGTTTCTTCTTCTTTTGTTATGTAATACAGTTTTGAGCTTACGTCAGTACTTTTTTCAAGCTTCGAAATGTTTGAAGGTTTCAGTTTGTGACTTGTAGTTGTAGTATCTTCTGAAATAGTTCCGTACGTGGAAATTTCCGTTTTGGTGTTTGTGTTATTAACTGGAATTTTTTCAGAGGCGGTCGAAACAGCGACAAACAAACCTGAAAATTTTTTATTTTCATCATCTTCATGTTTTTGATTTTCATCAAAAGTTTGGACGTCTGTTGTTAAAGGCTTGTCTTGTCTTATTGTTGATTCAAAATCAATAGTTTGAGCCGCCGTACTCTGTGTTGTTATGCTCTTTCTTCGATCATTTTCCAAAATAGTCCCTTCTAACGGTTTTGGAGATCGGTTTAAAGTACTTTTATCCTCGTCCAAACTTTCCATCTCCGAGGTTCTAACAGCTGATTTCAATTCGGACCCGTCAGCCGAGAGACCGAGGTTCGATCCTGACTTGTGACTTTTCTTTTTGCTTTTTCGACTCACGTGATCATCAAAATCTGTGTTTTTCAGCTCTTTAGGGAGAGTTGCAGATTGAGAGCTCGGTTCATTTTCAGGTATGACAGAAGTTGAGTCAATTTTAGATCGAGACCTTTTTCGAGAACTTCGATTCGAGGATCCATCGAATTCAGTGCTCTGTGGATTCAAACTTTGAACGAACGAGTTTTCAACACGACTTGAAAACTCATCGGGTCCACCACGACGTTGTCGTGCTTCAGTCGTGTTGTCGGTTCGGTCGCCGAAACTCGTCGATCTGACAACTTGATTTGTCTCTTCGGGTCCTCTTGGCGCTATGCGAGCGAGAGAAGCTCGTCGATTCGTTTCAATTTCGTCGCCGACTAGAGCTCGGTTTTGACTTGGCTCGCTTGGACCGCTCGATCTGAATGACTCTCGTGTCATAAAACCGCTATCATTCGCACCACGAGATGAAGGCTGAGGCTCTGCTTGTAAATTGGATCCTTGTCGGGAAACTTGTTGTCGGGAATTTTGTTGTCGTCTTTCGTGCGACGTCTGGTGCGACAAGTCGTCGGGTGGCACAGGACTCCGAAGAGCTGCCGAGTTTTCGGATCCAACGTGCCTAGTACTAGACCGAACGGTGTGGTCGCCCGTAGCACTTGAACCCGCCCTAGCCGAACTTATTCGTATTTTCCGACTGCTCTTAGACGAACTATGACTTTTCCGACTCTTAGACGAATGGCTTTTGGCACTAACTTGACTTTTCGCTGTCGATGTTTCGGCTAAAGGATTTGTCGTATTTCTGATCATTGACGTATGTGTTGTCAATGTTGGACTATCAGTTGCCGATCTTTCAGTTTTGGGGCGATTAGCCGAATGGTGTGACCTTTTGTCCGACTTTCGGCCGTTTGTTGACCTTGAATCAACTT
This sequence comes from Symsagittifera roscoffensis, assembly GCF_963678635.1. NCBI lineage: Eukaryota > Metazoa > Xenacoelomorpha > Acoela > Convolutidae > Symsagittifera > Symsagittifera roscoffensis. The sequence continues at coordinate 5,064,712 of NC_087071.1, forward strand.
GGCTTCGTTCACTAACAGACCCTTTATTACTTTTATGAGTCATCGAATTCGTGGTTGAAACTTCAATTGTTTTACCACTTTGAGAATTAGTTTCAGAAGTTATTCTTATTCTGTTTTCGGATACCTGATCGTTCGTTTTCATGAGATCTTGACTTGCTTGTGGGCTGGTTAGAACATCATCATAATGATTGGTTTTGGAGCGACTTTTAGCTGGATTGCTCGTTGTTGAAGTTATTTCAACGGTCGTCGAAAGTTCGTTCGTTTCCACTCGAGAATCTTTACCGAGCTCGCGGTTCCGACTTGCCATTCGCGATTTCATTTCAGTACTATTCAATGATTCTGAAACCATACTTGAAAAGGGTTGAAATTTCTTATCACTTTTTGTTTCTGAATTTTTTCCAGCTGTTCCCGAACTGAATTTATCAGACTCGGTTTTCTCAGACCGCGTCGCTTTCGTTTCAACTTTTTCCGAGCCACTTGAAGTTTTACTTTCGGGTTTTGTTATCTCGGGTTTTGGTTCAATCAACCCTGACGATGATTGTGTTTCGGAAAAAGTCTTAGTCGAACCTGACTTTTTAGTCGACGAATGTGAACTTCGGCTTTTAGACGAGCGTCGAGAATTCGACGAAGCTAGCAACGAGGTATCCGCGTTGCTAATTCGAATAATCGGCTCGTCCAAAAGATCCCCGGAAACCTTTGAGGAATCATTTTCCTTTGAAGACTTCTGACTACCGGATTTGTTCATAGGAGTCGACCCAAAAGGTTTTGCAGTTCCGGTAGAACTAGCCGGCGGCATAACATCAGCAGTAGCTTTTTCGCTCTGCGTCGGCGGCGGTTGATGGATTTTTGGTTTCCTTACCCTCATCAGTTGAATATCCTCGCCATAATTTCCATGATGCCTAGCGGCGGAATGCAAACTCCTGGCGCTTCTAACATCCAGAGTGTCCAAATCTGATTTACCCGGAGTTTTTGCGATGTTTAAACTATCCTTGTCAAACGAAATTCTACGACTTGAGTTCGTGCCACCCGTTGCTGAACTCTTATTGGTTGCCGAACGCAAATCCTTCTCGGATTCTTCCTGTGTTTTATGCGTATGCGATAATTGACTCGAAGTAAAAACCCGATTCGACCCGACTTGACTCGGCTTTGCACTACTAGCTAACGAGTTATTACTCGGTTTTTTCATTATACCTTTCACCGAACTTTCAACTTTACTGTGAGTCGAAAGTTCCGACTTAGTGTCAGCTGGAGCGACTTGCGAAGAACGAATGCTCTCGGGTAAAGCTTCTAGAATGTTCTGAATTATTCCAGGCGTTTCAGTTTCAGCTTGCGAATCGTAACCCGGTTTTAAATTGTGAAGCGACTTTGACTCGGAAAAATTTGTCCCAGATTTCGAATTTTCGGTTAGATTTTTGGAGTCAGTAAAACTTTTTGAGTGGTTTGAGTTTTTCAAATCATTTCCAGAAACTTCCGATTTCTGAACACGCTTCAACTGACTTGAATTGTTCGAATTTTTGCGAGTCAATTTTGTCTCGACGATACTTTGCGAGTCAATTTCGGACAAGCTGATTGTCGGAGCGACCGATAAAGCGTCACTGGCTTTCTCGGGTTTGTCTGTGATCTTTTGATCACGTGATACTGTGATATTTTGTTCAACCACATAGACGTTTTTGCCTGATTTTACTCTGCGGGTTTGCATATAAGTAACGGTCCCATCTGGGTTTTTGACGACAGTAGTTTGGTCAACTTTGCTGTTCCGTAGGCTGCATAAAAATAACTTTTCTGTCGAGTTTCGAGGAATTTTTGGTCAAATTTCTTGATTTCTTTTTCAAAATTTAGCTTTTGCACCTTGATTGAATCCATTTTTTGTGAACCTAAGTTTGATAATATTTTAACCCAATCTTGGCGCGAAGATGTTATTTAAAAAAAAGGAAGTCAAATTTTTCATTTCTCATACGCTTATATTTTTAAAGCTACCATTATTGATATCTGTTGATTTCCAATAAAATGAAATAAACTCATTCTCAACTTTGATTTAAGATACGGAAGTTAACACTGGCTATTTAAAAACAGAAAATTTAGGGTTTAAAATTTAGGGTTTAAAATTTTTATCGCGGCGTCATAATTTTGATCATTTAATTTTTTCTTACCTCGCGATTAATTGCATTTGCATTTTCTGGTCGCTAGCAGAAATATCAGCCGCACAAATATCCATCAGTCTATTCAACACATCAGGGGGTACAACTGTCATCATGGCCCCTCCCCCTCCCCCTTTGGAGTCGAGGGGGGAGTCGTTGTCGACAGAGTGAAGACTAATATTGGGCTGAGAAGCGAGGTTGAGAGTGACAGATCTCTTGTAGGACTGGATCTGGTTGCCGTCTGCGTCTGGAAAGAAAAAAAAAACGAATCAATTGAGCAAAAATGAATTGTTGGCTGTGTTTCCTTTTTTGGAATATAGTCACACTAACAGGACTTAAAAATGATTCATCACGTGACATCCTATTAGTCTCGAAGTGTTTTGAAAAGTATCTGTTTTTAACAAATTTCAAATAGGCACAGGAAAAAAATTGTCTGCACAAGAACTTTTTGTGAATCTAGTTCTCATCTTTTGTTATTATGTTGAAATAAACTAAGTACTAAAATATTTGTTTTTTGTTTCATCTTATTCGTTTTCCACTCAAAATCAGGTACCACATAAAGTCGTTGGACTGGGTTACGTGATAAATCATATTGAAGGCCTAACAGTTGTGATTAGAACTACATTTGAAAGTTGCAAAAAAATTCTCCAGTGTTGAGAAAAGTCGGTTTGAAATTTTTGATTTTTCGTCTTAAATCGAGCAAATGAAGCGAGCGAGCAGTCTTATATTAATGGCTTAGAAGATTAAAACCGCATAATTTGAAATGTAAAATTAGTTTTACTCGGGTAACGTTAATTTTTTCTGAGTATTTTAGCGCATTTTTGGATTCTTAGAAAAATTGAAAAAACTGCAAAACTTGAAAAAATTCATCTAAATATTTTTTTAATGTATTTTTTCTTTTTTCTAGTAATTTTCTACAAAACTTCTTTTTTCAGTTTACTTTTTTATTATGACTGTCAAATTAACCTCATCTCCAGTTTGTTGTTGAACTCTTTTTATCATGAAAAAATCTAAGGTCCGTAATGAAAAATTAGTTCAAAAATGGGGAAGAGTAAATTAGTACCAAGTTTCTTTTGTTTTTTGAAAATCAAAATCAGAGAACCAGCGAGTCAATTCAAAATGAAGACCTGATTTTAGATTTTTGGGTCCTGTACCCATTGTTTATGCAAAAAATTTTAACACCTCCTCGCATAACATTAAAAGCGGGGTAGTTGGGGCTATAAATTTTTTTTCTGCGACCATTGAAAAAGTAGAGGAACATGTATCTTAGTTTCTTTGTTTTGCAGCACGCAAAACTAAATACCGCAACCTGGGTAGAGTGATATATCATATCGCTGCCTTTTCAATTTTAATTCGAGTGACATTGAAAAGTTTCAAAAAATTTTCCAAGTGTTGAGAAAAACTGGTTTAAAATCTTTAGTCAAATATGCAGCGAGTAAAGCGATTAATTAACATTCTTTATAGATAAAAAGTAGCATTTTAGGCTAAAAAATTGTTTTACTAAAAGGAAAGCTAGCTTTGAATAATTCACTTGCTCTTTTCAATTTTTCACCCCCTTATTTCAAATTTGACAGTTTTTACAGTTGCTTTACGTGTTATTTTGCCATAATGCAAGTTTTTACAACGAAAGATATGAAAACAAGCATGTGTTCAAAATAGTCATTTGTTCAACATGTAATTTTTCACAACATTGTGACAACGTAAAAATAGTTTCTAAAAAAAATCACACGTGGGGGAAAAGGGGAAAAGAGCCGCTTTTCTTGGAAAATAAGGCTCATTTTTACCCCGCCCCTATCCATATTTGAATTTTTTCGTTTTTTCAGTTGTCTTGCGTTCTTTTATGCCTGAATGCGTGACAATGAAAGTTTCGAAGAACAGCTGTGTTATCAATAGTTCGTTTGTTGACCATGCAAAAATTCATTGAAAGTGACTACGCTGAACTCATTTTTCGAAACTGATCTTCAAATGTGGTGTGAAAATAGTCGAGAAAAGGGCTCTTTTCCAGTTCCCTCCTTTCAAATTCAATTTTAAAAAGCTTATTTAACATTGTCATAATGCAATGAAATTTGGCGTGGTGAACAAATCGACAACTGTGAACAGATTTGTTCATCATACTTTACAGCGTAACATCACTCATTTAGCCGTAATAACACGTAAAACAAACATAAAACTATGTTTGTTTTACGTGTTATTACGGTTTTTACGTGTAATTTGAATGTGTATTTTTGTATACTTACGTGTTTTTACCTGTATTTTGAAGTGGGAGGGAGGGACTGGAAAAGACCCGGGAAAAGAGCACAAGAAAACTTTGCTGATTTTTTGAAGGCTCTTTTCCAGTCCCCTTGATTTTTCTTGAAATTCATTATTAGAAAGTCTATTTAAAATGTTTTTCAAAACTGAAACTCAAATGCGGGGAAGGCTCTTTTTCCTTCCCCCCCCCCCACCTGCAAATTTTAACATGTAAATTTGTTGACTACATTGTCCGATTGCTATGAAATTTTACATACAGACTAATAAGGCCACGACAAACATATTTGGTTTTCATACTCAACCTCGTAAAACCACTCGTTACCCTAATATATTGAAGGTCGTGTGAAGTGGGGGGGGGGGGGGAGGAAAAAGAGCCGCGGGGAAAGCATGGAGAAGAGACAAGAAACTTAATGAAAAAATTTAAAAACATTTTAAAATATTTAGTTTTTTTTGTTTACTTATTTTTGAGGATCATTATCATTTTAGCTTAAGTTAATAAATTTCAACGTGTTTTTACAGTTCTATCATCACATGACGCTCCAGAAAAAAAACTAATTAAAAAAGTGTTTCTGAGAATGCGTTCGGAACATTCTGTGCTACGTGCACGGCAACCGGATATGCTTGTTGAACTATGGAATACTGTCAACAACTGATAATTACCCGTTCCATTTGGGTTCCCATTCAAATCCGTAGCAATAGTCAGACTAATAGTCGCCAAGTTAGAACAGTCTTTCGGTATTTCATTAACTCCACCGCCTGCCAGTTCCGAAGCGCCAACATTGCCACCCGATGCTACTTGAGACAGAGCCGACAACACACTCGTACTGGCTTGTGATTGGCTGCGATTTAATCCGATACTTTTCGAGGATTTCGTCCGATTCGAGTCGGCTTTCGGTTTCTTAGTCTCGGCAAATTTCTGCATTTTGGCTTGTAGTTCCAAAAGTATAACGCTAATTACGCCGCGTTTCGCTGACCGATATAGTCGCTATCAGATTACATTCTCGTTTGTTGTCGGCGTCCTCATTAATTCGATAAACATAGCAGTCAAATTTAACACTGTATATACAACTACTTGAAATAAAGGCAATACTTGTTTAGAAAAAAAGTTTCATTTTTTAATGACTCGAAACTTTGACTAGCATCCACTATTCTTCCCGTTTCTTGAAAACTTGCTTTTTTCAATCCCCCTCCCTTCCCTCAAATTTCGGATTTTCAAGTTCTCCTCAATGTTTGATGCTTGTCCTAAAAACGCCCCAATTTATTGGTTTTTCATTAGCTCAATTCCATTATGATCCTTGTTTCCAGTTCCCCCTGTCAAAATACCGAGTTTTATGTTTGTTTTACGTGTTATTACGGCTAAATGCGTGATGTTACGCTGTAAACTATGAGGAACAAATTTGTTTACAATTGTCGATTTGTTCACCACGCCAAATTTGATTGCATTCTGACAAAGTTAAATAGACTTTTCAAAATTGAATTTGAATGGGGGGGGGGGGGGGGGGGTTGGAAAAGAGCAGTGGTAACACATGAAACAAGGCAGACAAATGAAATTTGATGGCAACTAAATTTTTGGGGTCATTTAAGTTTAAAAGACAAGAAAACTGGCCTCTCTTCCGTTCCCACATTTTATTTTTTCTGAAACTCAAAAAACGAAAGCCTAATTAAAATTATTTTCATGATGTAAATTGCATCAAAGAGTGTCAAATAAACAAGATTTTACTACATTTTCTAATATGCAAAAAGCTGTGTAAACACTTTTTAATCAGCCCAATTTTGCAAATTTTCGAGGGGGGTGGGAAACTGGAAAAGAGCCGAAAGTTGTAAGAGTTCTAAGTGTAAATTTGAATTAGTCACTTGATTTCCAACGATGTCCATATCATAACACTTTGTCGCTCAGCAGCATAATCACCTGGTATGAAGACTTTGACTAAACTTGGGCGTAAAAATTCAACTATTCAATATTTGGAAATTAAAATAAATTGATATGTTGATCTAAGTTCAGAAAGCAATACATAATAAAAAAAATATTTAAAAAGCACGTGTTGAAAAATAATAGCAATCATTTTTGTACAAGGTTTTCGACATTTAAAAAAAATTAGGCATGGAATAATATTTCGACAACTATTTTTCAATTCCAGGGTAATTTGGTTTGCAGTTTTTTTTGAAATTATGGGTGGTTTCCACAGAACAGCTCAACAACTCATGTAGTTATGAAAACTACTTCATCATTGCAATTATGGGCTCTTTTCCAGTCCCCCCCTCTCAAATTCAACTATGAAGAGCTTCTTTAACGTTGTCATAAATGCAACGAAATTTGGCGTAGTGAACAAATCGACAACTGTGAACAGATTCGTTCTTCATACTTTACAGCGTAACATCACGCATTTAGCCGTAATAACACGTAAAACAAACATAAAACTCGGTATTTTGAAAGGTGGGGGGGGGGAACTGGAAAAGAGCCCAATTATGCAAAAAAAATCTGCTTTAGACAAACTGGCTCTTTTCCAGTTCCCCCCTTTCAAAATACCGAGTATTATATTTGTTTTACGTGTTATTACGGCTAAACGCGTGATGTTACGCTGTAAAGTATGAAGAACAAATCTGTTCAGAATTGTCGATTTTTTCACCACGCCAAATTTGATTGCGTTATGACATCGTTAAATAGACATTTCAAAATTGAATTTGAAAGTGGTGGGGAACTGGAAAAGAGCCAAACTTCCTTATATTAAAAAAAGCAGCATGCGAGTTCAAGTAGTAAAACAATTATTCATTCAATACATGGTTTTTGAACGCGGAATAGATGAAAGTGAACAAGTAGACAACAATTACTTCGTATTTTTATTATTGTCAATTTCAATTATCTTTAGAATTTCAGGAAAATCTGATCACAGTCTGTAATTTCATCCAGTTTTTTATCTGACTTTGTTCATGAATCTGAATTGTCGATTTCTTCACCACGTCAAGTTTCATTGCATTATGACAACAATAAATAGACTTTTCAAAATAGAATTTGAAAGAGGGGAAACTGGAAAAAAGCCGACAAACTATCTATTTTGAACTGAATTTTTTCGCATAGTTTGATCGTAACATCAGATATACAACCATAATAACACAAAAAAAAATAAAAAAAGGATAAAATGAAATATGCAGATTAGATAAAGAAGAGTTCAAAAAATTCAAAATACTCACCCTGAGAAGATCCAAATTGCGACTCTTCTACTGTTTCACGGACCCGGTAGTGTTTACGCTTTTCAAATGCTCCTTCTTCGATTCGTTAGCCCACGTTGGTTGGGTTGGGCTCGTCCATCTCCAGGCTAAGGAATATCGCAGCTTCTACCGGCCTAAGCCACAGGTTGGGAGGGATTCTTGGGGCAGTTAGAAGTTTGGAATGAGGCTAGGTCAGAGTCCGGGCATAGTGGGAAACTTCGTTGTCTAGTCGGGAGAGGTTTGTGATTAAAATCCGGCTGTAACCAGACCGGAGTTGTGATAGTTTACAGCGGGTAGTTCTGGGGAGAAATTTTACTGTGGGGTCGATCTTAGGGGGCGGTATACAATTTATTTAAGAGGGAGGGATTTCTGCGAGAACCTTGTTTACTAGATTTGTGTGGTTGTGATTCAAAAGGGACTTGTGGTGGTTAAAAACGAAAGTGGAAACTTTTTTCTAGGTTATTAGAATTGAGTGAATGGTTAAGATTGATTAAAGCGACGTCAGTATTTTCTTTTAAAACGCTTAAAATCGATTGTCGAAGTTGACTTGGAAAAACGGGATGTGAGTGGTTAAAATATTCGGGTGATGGGAGCAGTATGACGAGATAAGAAACTGAGAGGGTAGAAGAGTGTGGTGATTTAGAACCATGAAGATCTCACTGTGCAGGTGGGCAGTGGAACTTATGAGTACTGAGGTGGTAATAACACTTAGGGCTTGATTTTGGGTAACCTGCAGGTAATTAATGGAGGTTTTGCTAGCGGCAGGTGACCAGGCAGGTGAGGCATAATCTAAATTGGGGCGTATTAAGGCTTTGTAAGTGGAATTTTTTTTAGACTGTACTCAAGAGGATCCTGCTGACGCTTTTGGGACACATAACCTGCGGCGAGCCATATCAGCGGATATTTTACAGTGTGCAGCAAAGCATAAGGTTGGTTCAAAAATAACCCCTTAATATTTTGGGTTTAGGTTAAGAGGAAGTGGCTCCTTGCTTAAAAGTACTCTGGATGATAAGTGAAAGTTTTAATTGTACGGTGAAACAAGGGTTACTGATCCCTTAGAGGACGCGATAGATAATTTAAAAAGATGATGAAACTAATCGTTCAACGATCGAGATGCTGCCTCTACATAAGGGCTTTGGGAAAAGGGATGAAAATCGTCAGCGTAAGATGTTAGACGAACATCATAGGGGGCTGTGGGAGCGTCATGGACGTAAAATTAGAAAGACTGAGCGAAATAACAGAGCCCTGGGGAAGTCCACGGTGAGCTATTGTGTGGTGGGAATCTTGGTTGTTAAAAAGTGTGGTGGCTTGTCGGCCGTTCAAGTAGTTACTCAGCCAGCGGTGTGTCATGAGTTAGTTCCACGAGAGTACGATTACACACCAAATCAAAAGCTTCGAGAGATCAAGCGTTGCGAGAACGGTGCGGGAGTAAGAGCGATTTTGATTAATACCGTCTGTGACAACAAATTCTAGAGTGGAAAGCACCAAAACCATGTTGATGTTTGGCGGTAGGAAGATACTTTGTTAAAAAACGATGAATAAGCCTTTCTAAAACTTTAACAGCGGGGCAGAGTAAAGAGATGGGCCTATAAAAAATGGATAATTTAAGGGCCTTTTCTGGTTTGGGCAGAGGGATTATCTTCGAATTTTTCCACATTTTAGGGATATTTTTTCAGACAGCGACATATTAAAAAAGGTTAAAAAATTAAGAGCTAGGGGTACCAAGAACTCGCGAGATCATCTGGACCAAGAGCTCGCGAGGGTTTGCTTTGGATTGCTTAGTTTATAGGGAGGAACTTGTAGGGTTATCTGAAAAGTTGAGCTGGGCTAATTTGCGTCTAGTTTTCCGGATTAGCTTATCTGACCCATGAATCCTGGTATTTGTAAACTGTTTTGTTATAAGTCTTGGCAATGTTTGTGTCTGAAGAGATGGTTAATTTTTTTTCAATTTGAATAGGGTGCCTTCCTACGACAGGCCTGGATCCGGCTAGGGAGCATGCCATTTTCCCGAACATTCCGGCGCCAGAGCGATAATCACAGGTCTGGAAAAATTACGGCACTTGTTTCTCTTGTCTTTCGCTTGAGGAGTTGGGAGATCAAGTGAGGAGTTGGGAGTTCAATTGAGGAGTTGGGAGTTCATTTGGGAAGGAGTGCTATGTAGGTTTAATGAGCTGATTTTTGTGGCGACCGAGACCTCTTTCAGCAGCAAGAGGGCTGACTCTGGAGAAAAAGTTGGGATGTTATGGCCTTGGCGCCCGGCGGGTATGTGCTGGCGTGCTGCCCTAAGTACCAGACCCCGAAAGAATTTCTCCCCGGCTGTAACTGAAGCACGAAATCTCGAGGCAAGGCAACCGACTCAATCTCGTCGGTAAATTGCCGCCAATCAGCCCTGAGGAACTGAATGAAAGTTTTTTTTGGAGAAAAGGTATGCTTTCATCTAGAGGTAGTTCGATAAGTATGGGGAGGTGGTCGGAGCCTAAAGATCTAATTGGGGTGCAGAACGAAGAAAGTAAACGGCTCTGCGATGCTAGGGAGATGTCAGATGTCTGGGGAGGCGAATTGTGCAACAGAGGATAAAGAACTAAAAAGTACCTTACTTCGGGTATCATCATTTAGGGGGGCGTAAGAGGAATCAGCTATTTAATTTGAGAATAATTAACCTTGTTGATCTTCTTATAAATTTGAAGTCCAGAGAAAAGAGTGGGCGTTTGCATCCCCGAGTAAAAAAGCGTCACCTGGAACCAGGAGTTCAGTCGGGGACGCAGTATAACTGGGATGACAACTAGATATAAGGGGATATAAAAATTACAAAAAAGTTTTGACTTTCTGGCTACAACTGATATTAACATAACCTTTAGTGTTCCGTCGGTCTTAAACTTACTTCATTGTATTGTATGGATTCATGTATTGCAATGAAGAGGCTTCCACCTTCTTTGGGCCTGTTTTTTCGAATTAGAGTGTATAGAGGACCTAGTGAGGGGTTACGACTTGGTTTCATGGAATAGGGCTTTCATTCTGGGCTAGGAAAGCTGCAATTTCCTGAGCTTTTCCAGAGGTTCCATTACCATTAAACTGGAGAACTCGTTGGATGGATTTTGATTGTTTGGTTTGGGAATCAGATGCAGAGGGGGCTGTGGGCAAGGGTTGGTTTATGGGAATTGTTACTTGGTAAACGGTGGTGGATGGTTCTTTGGTTCCGAGGGGAGGTAAAATGAAAGTAGAAGTAGTGCAAAAGGGGCTGTAAAAATCTCGGCGATGTTCATTTAGATCTTTGAGGCCTTTGCATTTAAAATGTATCCAGCCACATATGTGGTACCAGATACTGGCTTGGTTTCTTCTTATGTTTAGGCTACGGGGTGAATTTTTCTAGGGACCAGGGTTAGGGTTAATGCCTGATCTTAAGAGTAGGGCGAATATGAGCGGACGGCGCAGCCTGACCGGCTTCAGACGCTCCGTAACCAATAACCCGGAGACTTCTGAGCTTGCCCTGAACCATGGGAGAGGGGCTTGACGCCATTTGCAACCTGGCATGCCAGGATGTCGGGTCCACCACTTGAAGGCGGCGTCGTCTGGACCCACACCTTCCTTCTCATTGCCAATAGTCGTCATAGTCGTGAAAGTTGGCAAGTCTGTCAATTATCTTACTGCAAACACAAAATGTTACCATTTTAAACATGTCTTTTAAAGTTCTATTGTAATAAATTGCTATAAATTGCTATTTGCACTATCCGTCAAAAGTTTGTTTAATTTTATACGAAATCATAACTAGCTGACGTAATTGAGACTTGATTTTCAACGAACCATTTAAGTTCATGCTGTTAAATTGTTTTCATCCATTCTTTGAGTTTTTTTACTGGCTGATTTTTCGATGACATCGACCCGGGTGATCACTTCGAAAATGTTTTATAGAGTTTTCACGGACCCTCTTTGACTTTTTCAAAGTTCGAATGCCCATTTGAAAAAATTGTGTTCGGTGCAAACTTACTTAAAAATTTTCAACTGATACGACGCAATTTGGAAGAAAGGTTGTTTAACACTTCGTTTCATACAAAGTGAGGTTGGAATCACATGAAATTTATATTTTGTTACTTCATCAGGGCAAAATCTGAAAAGAGCCAAAATTTATCACTCTCTTACCGTTTCATACGAAAACTTTTATCAATTTCATATGGACAAACTTGAGGTTTCCTAAGTATATTTTAAAAATTTTGTGTTGGTTCTTTTCATCTATATTAGATTTATTTTTGAAAAAATCAAGCTGCTCTAACAATAAGTCGAAAACTAAAATACAAGACAAGGAGGCCATATCGAGCGCCCACGGATTATAAAAGGACATTCGACTAAAATGCCGCCAAAAATGTTTATCAAAATGGCTTTTGTTTTGGGTAGTTTGACTGTACATAAGAGCAGTTTCTATGTTTAACAATCTTATTTAACGAAAAGAACGAATTGTCACTGTGAGTTAACATGCATATTTTCAAGAATTCAATCGAAAAAAAAAACACGTGAAGTTTCATAATTTCGCGACCACTGAAACGCAGAAAAATCAGACTCGTGGAAAAGAACCGTGATATCATTAACGGAGAAAAATTAAGAGGACTTCAGGAACGAATATTGAAAAGACAAGAAGCCTTCCGAGTTGTAACGATTGTGCTGATACAACCGTTACCGGAAGGATAGAACCGATGGTGAAGGTCAAGAGCGAAGATGGCAACCCTTCCTGGTCGTGATGAAGTCGTCTCCTCAGGAATATTGAAGGAATCGGAAGGGTCTGGGGATATATCTCCCAACTGTGAATTTATTATTTGTTAGCTTCCGGAGATGTCCTGATTATAAATTGTAGCGTCCATATTCAGCTTCAGGCTAGGAGAAGCTACGGATTAAGGAAAAGGTCCATCCGATGGATAGGGTGATTTTTGTCTACCGTACAAAAACAGTAGTAAAACAGTAACTAAATCATGATAATATATCTCTCCCGTTATTCCGTGGTTTGCAGATACTGAGATCCAGCCATGATTTAACTATTTTGCATGAAATTAAGTTAATCTGCATGACTCAGCTGATAGCCTTTAAGCGATAACCACTCGTTGACCCGATCTTGTTCGGAATGTTTTGAACTGGCTTTAGTAAAGACGGTGAAAAGCACGTGAAGTGTAACATTCGCCCAAATACTACACAGCGACGGAGCGTAGAAAAAGAACCTATTAACGACTGGCAAGCGTCAGTTACCTTAATTTTACTCGTCTCGACCTAGCCAGTTGATTTTCTGGTCTGTTTAGGGCTAAGTAAAAAGTTACTATTTTTAGGCCATCGGTCAAACGACTCTTAATCAGCTTTCGTTTACATGCGAACACAACCACATAGCTGAGTCTCGGATCCTCAGACTATGTGATTGTTATTAAAAACGCGGCTCGAACACCCTAATTTGTTATGTTTTTGCTGAC
>NC_087071.1:5077950-5154770 GCF_963678635.1 Symsagittifera roscoffensis
TGGAAAGTTGAAAAAACTGGAGAAGAAATTCGACGAAAAGAGTTTTGCCAGATTTGTTTTTAATTACAGAACCAAAGATGAAGTGATCAAGAATTCAATAACATACCAAGGGAACAACCTATAAAATAAAAAAGTTAAGAAAAATCCTAAGCTTTGAGTGAATCAAAATGATGGGTTTTGAAATTGCTTTCAAATAGGTTTTCTAATAAATTTTGGTAAAAACTATATCTATGATTATTTTACTCTGTTAGTAAAATGATCAAAATTAATAAAATGAGATTAAAACGGTTACAAATTCCCTCAAAAATTTATATCAATATTAACTTATTTTGATTCAATTGTATCGGTATTCCTTTATAGGTAAGGCTCTGAACTGATTGCTTGTTATCAAAACTGTTTAAAATTCCTGAAAAACTAAAGCTTGATTCTGATAGGCTGATATCAAAACTGTTGAAACATCCCGGATCCTAAAACTCGATTTTCAATGGTTTTCAATGAAAACTTTGAAAGTTTTATGGTTCTATTCAAATTGGTTGAATTTAATTTCAGTTAAAACAATGAAGATGAGGTCGTTTCTGATTATCTTTGGTGTTAAAAATAATTGTTCAAGAAGGTTGCTGTTTCTAATTTCAGCTATCAAATTCTCCTATTAAAGATTTTCGAAATCTTTTGAAATCTCCGAATTGTTCCCAAGTTGTTTGTTTACTAACTAAGAAGCCGTCACTGAATAGAAATGAAAGAACTGAATGTCCTGTATGTGGAAGAGACTATACAGCCGAAGATGCGTCAAGACATCGTACAACCTGAGGAAACCTAGAGTGTCAGAATTGTAATTTCCATTCATATAACGCAAAGAGCTGAATATTCATTTCAAAATGAAGCATTCTTTTTGTCAAAACTTTAATCTTCATTGTGACAAAAAGCACACTCAGCGGCCTCCAATCACACCATCAAAACGGAAGATTAAAATTATTGAAAATCAAACATAGGACGAACTACTAACGTAAATTTTACTGAGCCTGGAAAAATCTAGAAATTTATAGTATTCTCAGATTATTGCTTTTGTTAAATAAAAAAATTGGCAACAATCGATCTCAAATTATCGTGAAATTCTCAATAGAATGCTACAGTAATACCTGCCATGATAGCAAGCTTACGAGGATACTGTTGTGTTAAGGGGTACTAGGGGCTAATGACTAGCTATGTGCGGGTCATATTTCTGTAAAAAAAAAAGCACTGGACATTTATAAATTTTGACTTATTGAGTTTTTGGCTTAACTATCTTTTCAAAAATTTCTTAGCTTAGTTCAAAGTGGTCCTCATAACATCGGGTCAAACTGGTCCCCATAACTCCAAGGCTATCAGCCGAGTCACGCACATTAATTTAACTGCATGCAAAATAGTTAACTCATGGCTGGGTCTCAGTATCACCAGACCACGAGGTCACTTCTAAAAACGGTATAGATACGCTATCATTATTAACTACCATTTTACGATTGTTTTTGGCTCTTTTCCAGTTCCCCCCCTTCAAATTCAAATTTGAAAATTCTATATAATGTTGTCACAATGCAATTAAATTTGGCGTGGTGAACAAATCGACAATTCTAAACAGATTTGTTCTTCAAACTTTACAGCGTAACATCACGCATTTAGCAGTAATAACACGTAAAACAAATATAAAAATCGTTATTTTGAAGGGGGAACTGGAAAAGAGCCTTGTTTTTAAACATTAGAGAAAATCACCCTATCCACCGGAGATGAATTGATTTATTCCTTACTCCCATAGCCTGGAATTGAAAATAGATGTTATAATTTAAATTCAGGATATCTCCAGAAGCTGAAAGTTATTGAAACAACAGTTCGGAATATATCTCCAGACTCTTCCGATTCCTTCAATAACCCTAAAGAGACGCCTTCTTTACGACCAGAAAGGGTTGTCGCCTTCACTTTTGACTTTCCAGATCGGTTCTATCCTTCCGGTTACGATTGCATCAGCACAATCATTACAATTCGGAAGGTTTTTTGTCTTTTCGATAATTGTCTCTCTTGATGTCTTCTTAATTTTTCTCCACAAGTGAATATCACGGTTATTTTCCATGATTCTGACTTTTTTGCGTTTCAGTTGTCGCGAAATTAAAAAACTTCGCGTATCTCTCTTTTTGAACGAGTTTTTAAAAATAAGCATTTCAACTCAAAGTGACCGTTCCCAATTTGATCTTTTTGGTAAGATAAGACCATTAAACACAGAAACTGCTCTTTCGTGCAGTCAAAAACTACTCAAATCAAATTTCGTCGTGGCGAACCTTTTTTGATGGCATTTTGGTCGAATGCCGCACACTCCCCGGACAGCCCCGGTCAATGTCCTCAGTGCCATCGAATTGAATTTACAAAATGACTCGAAAGATTTTTTATCTACGTCACATCGACTCACTGCATGCTCATTAATGGCATCATACTACATCACTATAGCCTTCAAAAACTCTACACTAATTTGCACGTGAGAATATGACTAGAGATAGTTTTTTCTGGCTTCCATTGCCATTTCATAATTAAAACCTTTTCTCCCATGTTAAAAAAATATTGGGACGCAGGACGATCCTCTAACCAAACAATTTAAAGTTATCCTACTAAGTCAAGTCCCTTCCGCGATCGTTTCAGTTGCCATCGGTCCTGAAATTTAAAAACTACAAACTCTGTGTTTAGAAAGAACAATGAAATAATATCCCTCTTCAAGAGATTTTTCAAAGTGATCATGTCATCACAAAACTGACAATCATCTTAGTTAATTTAAAACAATCATGCAGGCTAGAATAGTTTAAAATTACTTCTGACTCGAGCTTCGCTTGAAAAATTAAAAAGTGTTTTCTAAAACCACTCAATCAAATCACATGACAAATCCACATCTGTAATAATTTTAAAACTCAAAGTTTGAACTAAAAATTTCATGTTTTCAATTCATCTTACTAAGCTCGGTTACTCTATAAAGTTTATTAACACAAAAAAATGTTCTCTTCCTTCACCTAATTTCACTTCTTTGTCGTTTACAAGTTCTAAAACTTCTAAATTCATTTTTGTTGCTCACTTCTTTTCAGCTCTATCTCTCTCTTTTGACTCTTGATCTCCTCTCCTTGCGAAATTGACTCCGCACTCTCGGTTTCTGTAACCATCGGCACATCAGTTGCCATTCTCACGCTCCAACATCATTGCTCCTCCACCCTTTGCTTGAAACAAGGCAGGGGATCCACAGCTGTGTCCCTGTTCCTACAGAAGCTAATGTGGAGACACAACGTTACGTTTCTTTCCAGGTCTTCTCTCAACATGTCTTCTCGTCTTCTTTTTTCACGATCGGTCGTCCTCACTGCTCTCATCATAGCGGTGGTCACGGCATTCCGATGAGTCACAAAAGCTCGCTTGAAAGCTTCTGGTCCTAGATCCAGTTGGAACGATCTGTACACTCCGCTGTGTTTTGACATGTGCTTCTTGGCGTTTTCATACAACCATGCACTCCTGTTGGCTCCAAATCATGTCATCAGTGGTTTCCTGGTCCATGTTTTCTTCAATTTCATCGGAATAGTTTAGACTTTACACGTTGTTTTGAAAAGATCTTTCACACTGTTGAGCTTTTCCAATTGTTTCTTGGTCGGCAGTTTTTTTCTATTGTTCTCTCTTAGATGAGCTTCCAGTCACCTGATTGCCATCATCAATCATCATCCAACTACGATTATCGTTATTGTTTGTGATGAGTCTGGTAAACCCATGGAAAGCAGCTCTCCAGCGTTCCAGATCAGCACCAGCTTACTACGCTCGGTATACCACCATGTCTGCAACAAACAAAGGCACGGAAACTCATCATGCGTCAGCATGATGCTCCTCCAAATCCGATATACCGAGGCTTCTGGCAGTGGCTCTACTTCCATTTAATACACGGTGGATTTCATCACTCTCATCAACTGCGTTGTAATCCGTGGCTGCTGATCCTTTTAGCTACTGCCTTTCAAAATTATTGTAGTTCCCACAGGCATATCCACGAACTTCCTTCCAACTATCGATTCCAATTCATTTTTAGTTCTCTCAGCAACTGCAGCAAATAACTTACAGAGCAACTCGTAAGACTTTTCTGACATTCTTGCAAGTTTCACACTTTTGACACGGCGAAGGGTTGATCGACTACAGTCCTCGTGCTCTTCACGTTCACTGCCACAAAAGGTATCGGGTATCGGCTCTTGCACAGTGGAACCACATTAGAACCCACCACGTATCGGACACCTGACGGTCTCTGTTATGCATCACTTTGTTTCAGGTTCATCTCCACTTCGATCGCTTCCCTCCATCTTCCAATGTATTTCTGTTGGGTTTGCAACACACCCGGAGAAGCTTCTACACTGATAATTATGTTCCACCTAATGAATCTTTGCCAGTCTGAAATACGACTCCAGGGAACCAAATATGCTGTAGTATCCTATTGCTGTCATTATATTCATTTTTTTTTTGCTTCTCCATGACAATCGGCAACTGATTCCGTTTCCGTCTTTGATTTCATCACGAGGTTTCCGAATAATATCACTAGTCATTTATGCTGCCCGGACAATCACTTTAAGAAATCGAGACCTCCACACAGGTTACCATTTAATCCACAGGCTTACGTACGACAGCTAAAAGGCTCCACCCAGGCGTCAGGTTCCCAGCCAGGCAACTCAAATGTCTTCTCTCGACTGCTTCTAGAGGCTTTGGTCATCAAATTGCGCTCTGTATTTAGGTCACGTAAGTTGCAAAATGCATTCGAAACCCTCCGTCGCTCGCAAAATCACGTCACCATTACACTCGGGTACATGGAAGGTTTCATCAATTCTCAAACTGCCATCAGACTCAATCTTAATAATTCATCAGAGAATCCCAACCCGAATCCTACAAGGCTATCAGAATTTGGCACTGAAGGTGCGGTCAGCTTTTCTTCCAGCACTAAGCCTTAACTGACCGGTTGACTTGTTTTCTTCTTTATTGTCGATATCCTGGGCATCAAGAGTCTAAGTAACACCACCTGCTCATAATCAAAGTAGCAGTTTCGTAAATCGTCATTAATGAAAGTGTTGTAAGCCATTCCAATTATGCCTGGCACATAATAGTACTCTTTTTCCTGACAGTACCACATTTTTCTTTGTTGGAGACCGCTTTTTTTCATCAATTTCCTCAGAGGCTCTAACTTTCTGGCTCCATCATGTTTACTCGCAGGGGCTTGCTTTGGTCTACATCTACAAGAGCTTGCTGTAGTAACGTTATCTTTGGCTCACAGCCTTCTTTTATCACTTTTGCACAGGCACTCAGCGCTGGCGCTGACATCCGCTCTAACATGAAGCTGATAAAACAGAGAGCCTGTCTCCTTTTAGCGCACGCCATCATAGCCTCTTCGTTTATCATCAAATCTCTCAGTGCCCTAATCACGAGCATTTTTTCATCTTTTGACCCTTTTCTCTCCTCCTATTCGTACTCCTCCTTGATCAGTCCCGCTAAGCACCAGATAAGCCTAAGCTGTACTTCCGTCCTAACCTATAGTATTGCTATCAAAGCATGAACTTCTGTGGTTGCTCTGTTTCCTTCTTCAAAATGTCGCAGCAAAACTGCCCTCCTTTTCAAATTCACAAGTTGATCCACTGGTTCGGCCTGCATTTCCGAGGAACCTAAACTTCCGTAAGCCTGCTGCTTCATGGTCGTATCTTTCATGATACGTTCCAGATAGTATCCTATTGCACTTTTATTTTCCAAAACGATCAGGTATCCACAGCGGTCTGGCCTATTTTGTTTTTTTTTTACACCGATAATCGTTTGTATTCGACTGGAATTATAAGTCCTACGACGCTTCCCTTTCCGTGATTCATCCTTGATGTGAATGTTTGAAATCCAACAAGGTATTATCGCCACACTGGCTCAAGATCTCACTTCAAGTTTCGCTCCTATAAGAGTGCGGTCACTCCTTTTTGCTTTACAGCTGGCTGACTTCAATCCTGCCAATACTAAGGGTGGTACAGCTGACAAATCTGTGTCTTTGGATTTTCCCTGCGATCTATCATTGTCTTCTCCCAGGCCATCAACCTTCTCCGCTCTTTTCTTTTTCGCTAAATTGGCAATTCAGGCAGGAGACTCGAGGTTCACTTTCACTTTTCCTGCTTTCCTTCCCATAACTTTAGTGGCCAACTTGATTGTCATGTCATTTATCCCTTCTATCACCATCTTGGAGCGCATTGTTCCTTTCCTCCACCCTGACAGAGACACAACCTCGAAACTGTTTTCCTGATAAGCAGGCTTGATGAGAGAACTGCTTTCACTTTCATCAGCCGCTGAGTCAATCAACAACTCACTCAATCTCCCTTCCCAATCATCCAGTTTTTAAAAGATCTCGGGCATCAAAGGCTTATTGAGTCCCGTTTTCAATATAGATTGGGTCCTGTAGCGCTGCACTTCCGACCAGACCTCTTCCATAAACGCGACTCAATTAACTTTGCATCCGGTTCGATTTTCGTGATCGCGATGATGTACTTACCATTCATTCTCAGGGAGTTTCCCCAAGAAGCGCACTCTCGCCGCGCCCTCTATCTTTCGTCTGCGCGATGAGTCCATCAACATCCTTGCACGCGTGATTGCTGTGGCATTGCCAGGAGAGGAGCTCTCGGACGTGTCCCAGAACTCCTCCATGAAAGCTGAGGGAGGTTACAGTGTAGAACCCCCTTCGTCCGCTGGCTCTGTCGTGTCAGCTGATGTATCTGTCTGTTGCAGCTCATCTAGGAACGCATAGTGCAGACTCGACGTCTTTCCCACCGACTCTTTATCCTTATCTTCTTTCGGTTGGATATCCTGATCAATCAGTTCTTCATCTTCATCGTTCTTGAAGGTCCTTCATCGTCTTTGAAGATCATCGGTCCTGAAGTTCCTTGCTTATTATCTTCAGTTTTTTCCTCAGGGAGTTTTGGCATCAAGGAAGCCTCGGCTTACATATATTGCATCTTCTGATGGGAAATCACAATTTTTTTTACAACTCATGGGTGCTAGAGCGTCTCTAGTCAACCAACTTCCAATAGCCACCATTTCTGATCTGACATGCAAGAAGATCACGGCAGCCTCTCCACACTCACTTTTCTTCTCAAAGCCAGCGGTGGAACATTCAATGCTGCCCATTCTTCTTCGAACCACCCAGGCTTGGGTGTGGCAGTGTTTTGCATTCTCCTTCTGGTGGACTCCTCGACATACGCAAACTGAATATGTTGCAGCACGGCAACTTTTCTCCCTAACAACATGGATCCATCGATGTTGAGAATGCAGCCATTTTGCTTTCATTAGTCTCAGAAGCTACCATCCTCAGCGTTTGCACTACATACTCTGCTCCTGCTAACATTTTCCTAATCAGGGGGTATTTCGGTATTTTCTCCGGCAGTCTCCTGAAGTCATTTCAATCTTTCGTCTCTTTTCTCAGTTTCTGATATGCTGTCAACAGTCTTTATATCCTGGACACTTCCCCATTGGTCTTGTCATAAGGTCCCAGGTTCATCAACTTGGGGTAGACTTCCACATGTTTTCTTTCTTCTTCGCACATTCAGTCACGGAAGTGATTGTTGAATCTGATGGCAATCAGCTCAGGTTCAGCAGTCTTACCGAATAGCAAGTCCTTACTTATTGCTTCCCGCAAGACATTTTGAGTGCACCAGTTCCGAGTGCTCCCATAGATTACAGAGATGACATTCAGGTGCAGCACCGACCTTCTGTAAGTTCCCACCCTAGGGTCAGGGAACCCATACGTCACTGCCGGCCTATATATGAAGGTCACAAAGTCACTCACTGGCCCCCCTTATTAGTACCAGAGGATCGATCCTCATGGTCAGCCAATAATCAGTTAGCAGTGGCTTGCCACATGCATGGCGTCGCATGTCCTCCTCTCTCTGAATCCTCTCATCTTCTGCGGTGCCGAAGCGATTCTGCTCTAGAAGGAGCTGTATCAATGTGTGTCTTAAGTCCCTCTCAACTTTTTTCAAGAGGCCGTCGCTCTCTGGAGATCAAATTTCGTGACGCACTCGCTCATTTGCTCAGGGCACCTCGTTAGGATAATGAACCCTCCCAACATGCCGTACGTCATCGCAATCACAATCAAGAGACCATCCAGGCGTAGATTCTGTATGCCCTCTGTGAGTAATACTGCAGGTACCTTTGGCAATTTTCAGCTCAAATAATGCCAAAATCACTAACATTGACCATTTGGTGGTTGCCCCGATAAATTCCTTGATCATGTATTGGAACAATTTAGGGTATAGTTTAGCCAAGAAGGAGCCCGGTCCAACCTGCTCCCAGTCCTTTAACACACTATCGGTTCTGACCTGGCCATCCCTTTCTTGTACATTTTCTGTCCGGATTATCTCCAAAGTCTTTCTGTTCATCCTGTCTATGAACTCAGTAGCCTTGTCCCCTCTGCGCTCTGCCCTGTCCAGCGACTCTAGAAAGTATTGATGAATCTTTGCTATCATTGGTGGTCCTCGCTGGAACGCATCTGCCCCTAGCGCTCCAAATCGGGGAGTCAAGTGCAGCCACTTGTTAGCTTCTGGTTTCGTCCGCTGAGTCAAAGCTTCCAGTTGAGCTTCCGTCTGTTCGGCTTTCTTTCTATGGGATGCTTCTTCCCTGATCACGTCATTTTGGAACCAAAGATCATTCGACATGATCATTCATTTCTGTCTTCATTTTCACTTTTCTGTTGAAGTTGGACAGCTCTAATCTCAACATTTCATTCAACACAATCATGTGTAGCGAAAGTGCCTTCAAGCCTCGCATCGCGTTAGAGATGTCAGACCACCCGGCAGGCAAATTCGCCCTCAGTACTTTTCTCGTTCAAATCTCTGTTTGGAGCGGGTATTATCACGTCGTACATCGCTTGAGCAAGGAGTGCTACCATCGCCTACACAAATTTCAATCCGTCAGGTAAGTGTGCATATCCGGGTGACAGAACGAAGACGGCTCGTGGAGTTATATTCTGCAAGGTTCCGTCTGTCAACAGATCATTTATATCTTCCATCGATTCCATGTTTTTTTTATTGCTGGCCACGCAGCCGCTTCTGCCAAGATTGGATCAGGAGACCTCTGCTGTGCAGGTGGTCGTTTACGCCCGCAAACACGATCGTTATCGGATTCATCTCCGTCTGCCTTTGAACCCCTAGGCCATGGACAAGGATGGACAAGCATTATCACATCCGGCCAAAATATCGACTTCGACGTCTTGATGTAATCCGAATTGACTGTCATCATCATTTTGCTTTTCTCAATTCCGCCTTGTCATATGATGAAAAGATAGACTAATCTATCTTGAATTTCAAATCTCACTAGCTCTCCTCGGCAGCTTCTTGGGGTACGTCATTTCTTCTTTCACACGAGCAGGAAGAGCTTTCACTTGTTTGAGTACTTTAACATGCTGTCCAATTGAAACTCTCTTACTGATGAACCTTGCACGTCTGTCATCTTACGCTTCTCTTCATGATTCATCCTCACATCCTGAAACGTCCTCGCAAGGACTGGACCCATGTTTGTTGATGGGCAGTCCCTCGAGAGCAGCTAGCGTTAATGCCGTTGTTGAACTGAAGTTAATCTCCGCTGCTCTCAGCCAATCCAGTACAGTAATCGAGTACAGTCCAGTGACCGACTGTTTCCCACCATCCAATATTCGCTTCGCGTCCTGAGCAAAACTGACCTTCTTCAAATTATATTTCATGAGGTCTAGCTTATACCAATGCCAGGGCTAGCTTATACCAAAAGAGCTTCTGTTTATGCGGCGTTCCGCTCTAGGCGCAGGTGCTCCCACATAAGAGGGCCCTGAAACCTCAACTTGCTTGACCAGTCCAAGCCTTTACCTAGGATGTATTGTCCTCCGCGCTGGACTCTAACCTAACCATTCCATCACATCCAATTTTGCCTCCGGATCACGTGAGGTCCTCACGGTTTCTGATACCGCTGGGACTGACACCGAACGCGTCTCCAGGCTAGGATGTACAAAGTTGGAGATGACTCGCACGTCTGCTGCCGCATCTACAATCAGCACTCCTATGTCAAACAAGTTAACTTCCAGTTCATCCAGTCGTTCCCGGAAAGCGCAGTTCATCCCGGTTTGTCCTTCATTTGGGTCAAAGTGAACGCCATCGACAGTAAACCTCGGTGCTACCATCGCCTACACAAATTTCAATCCGTCAGGTAAGTGTGCATATCCGGGTGACAGAACGAAGACGGCTCGTGGAGTTATATTCTGCAAGGTTCCGTCTGTCAACAGATCATTTATATCTTCCATCGATTCCATGTTTTTTTTATTGCTGGCCACGCAGCCGCTTCTGCCAAGATTGGATCAGGAGACCTCTGCTGTGCAGGTGGTCGTTTACGCCCGCAAACACGATCGTTATCGGATTCATCTCCGTCTGCCTTTGAACCCCTAGGCCATGGACAAGGATGGACAAGCATTATCACATCCGGCCAAAATATCGACTTCGACGTCTTGATGTAATCCGAATTGACTGTCATCATCATTTTGCTTTTCTCAATTCCGCCTTGTCATATGATGAAAAGATAGACTAATCTATCTTGAATTTCAAATCTCACTAGCTCTCCTCGGCAGCTTCTTGGGGTACGTCATTTCTTCTTTCACACGAGCAGGAAGAGCTTTCACTTGTTTGAGTACTTTAACATGCTGTCCAATTGAAACTCTCTTACTGATGAACCTTGCACGTCTGTCATCTTACGCTTCTCTTCATGATTCATCCTCACATCCTGAAACGTCCTCGCAAGGACTGGACCCATGTTTGTTGATGGGCAGTCCCTCGAGAGCAGCTAGCGTTAATGCCGTTGTTGAACTGAAGTTAATCTCCGCTGCTCTCAGCCAATCCAGTACAGTAATCGAGTACAGTCCAGTGACCGACTGTTTCCCACCATCCAATATTCGCTTCGCGTCCTGAGCAAAACTGACCTTCTTCAAATTATATTTCATGAGGTCTAGCTTATACCAATGCCAGGGCTAGCTTATACCAAAAGAGCTTCTGTTTATGCGGCGTTCCGCTCTAGGCGCAGGTGCTCCCACATAAGAGGGCCCTGAAACCTCAACTTGCTTGACCAGTCCAAGCCTTTACCTAGGATGTATTGTCCTCCGCGCTGGACTCTAACCTAACCATTCCATCACATCCAATTTTGCCTCCGGATCACGTGAGGTCCTCACGGTTTCTGATACCGCTGGGACTGACACCGAACGCGTCTCCAGGCTAGGATGTACAAAGTTGGAGATGACTCGCACGTCTGCTGCCGCATCTACAATCAGCACTCCTATGTCAAACAAGTTAACTTCCAGTTCATCCAGTCGTTCCCGGAAAGCGCAGTTCATCCCGGTTTGTCCTTCATTTGGGTCAAAGTGAACGCCATCGACAGTAAACCTCGGTTTGTCCAGTGCTCTCAACTCGTATTCCAGACCTATCAAGACTAGTATTCCCGCATTACGGCTTGTCAGGTTACGGAATAAGTTGTTCAACCTCACAGTCTGTCTGCGAGTGGCTACTAGGTGTAACCGCGTGCCCATCGGGATGGTGCAGATGGTCAGAACCGTGCGTTGGAATTTCTGCTATTTTTCAGTCAACAGGCGGACCAGCATGTTCTCCCATCTCGCTTCTTCCGACTCTGAGCTTCTGGACACAAAGTAAGTGCCTATCAAGATCATCACGCTAGGAATTCTCCCTGGTTTCATTAGTTCTATCATCTTATACAATTGCGCTACTGTGGCAGCACTGAATGACATCACAGAGGCTCTGCAATACTCTCACCAGGCTGTTTCCCAGTATGAAGTGGTAAGTGACAAGTGGTGTCTGCTGCAAGTTCAGTGCCGGGTTTAAGGAACCATTGAAACACGCGCTCGCATCTGAATCTGGTAGTCTGGCAAAAGCGTTCCTGATCTAGTTACTTTCGTTACATCCATTATCTTGTTAAATTTCTTTTTTGCCACCTTCCTTATGCGCCTGTCAGATCTTTTCCTTACTTCACTAGTCTTGTATGGTATCTTCTCAGCTGCTTGATATACTCCCTCGGAAAGTATCACTCATCGATGGTTCAATAGGGTGCGGTCACCCCGGAACCTAGCGTCTGCCTGTTGGCCACGATCCGACCAGCGGTTCCAACTATTAGCCTCATGTTCTCCTCCACTACTGGATCTCCCAGGGTGTTTGGATCCGGGATCGTCAGTGGTCCAGAACCTGACGTCACCTGCATTTCAATAGTCTGATTTAGTTCCCTGGTTGTCAGTAACTCCACTGGTTGGTTCCTGAAAAAAAGTCACCCCTCTCAGGCTTCTCAAAATCGGGTTGTTGATGCGTTCTGAGCGTTTCATATGTTCTCTTTTCAGCCGGGATATTTCTTCTTCTTGTCTACACTTCGCAGCTTCAAAGAGGCTTCTCCACACGTCCCTGTCTTGCTGCGTCCGAGCCAATTCTACTTTGATTCTCTCCAGCTGATCTCCTTTCTCATTGATATCTTCTAGGGTCTCGTTTAATTGGACTTATTTTTCTACTCTCGCCCGTTTCGGTGGCACAGCTGCTCCTAGTTGTGAGCCAGACAAAGCTACCTCGCTGCTCATTTCTTGATGCCTTCTCTATAACCCAGGCCTAGGCTTGGTCGGAAGAGGCATCTCAACTGGTTGGTAGGTTCTTGAACTTTCCAATCCAGGTGCGTTCGTCAGGTCATTTTCTGAGAGTGCCCCGTTTCTCCACCTCATGACCCTCATGTTTGGCAGTCTAGCACTCCTTGTTTTCCATAACCGACTATCATTAAGACTTCCGTAGGGCGGTCCCCACGGTTGTCATGCCCCAAGATATTCGTTAAGGTGGCCAGCAACATGAGCATATCTGGGTCCTCCGGCGCGAAGTCTCGATCCACTACCCGGCGATAGATCGGATCTATCAACGGTCCTACGTAGGCCTCTGCAAGGTCCTTTAACTCATTCAAGTCGAAATTATCAGTTTCGTATGATTCGGATTTGATTATCTGCATCGCAAACTGAAATTTGACAAGTAATTGAACGATCAATCCGGATCTAAAAATTGAACTCACATTTCGATTATCATGCCTAAGGGACACAATTTTTTCATTTCATGAGGGTGTTTTAAAAAGTCAGATTAGAAAAAATTTAAAGTAATTCTTAGAAAAAACAAGCGTCATTCAATCTGAGATTTTTCGGAAAATGATCGAAGAGAGGACAGTCCATGCTTTCGATCTTTCCTATATTAGAAATCACAACATATCCGTGGTCACAAGATCACGTGAGAGTTCCATCCTACTTGTCACACACAGAACACATAAAAAACCTATTACAATTTTTCACAAATAATGAAGTATCCTAGGACTTAGAACTCTGAAAACCTAAAGATCTAGCTTGGTTTTTATGCCTACAATCTAACCTAGAGTTCTAGTGGCTTAATACTCAAATCTTGGTCTCATTTGTTCTCAGCATATGCTCATGTAGTAATTTTTGTGCAAGTACATTTTGATGTTCGAATACAAGAAGATCACATATATCAGTGCGTAAAGTTCCCGCGGATGCAATCTCCCTCTATTCGGATCATACACAGGAAGCGAGAGTCTACGCCCACTGCCCGGACAAAAAAATCCATCGAACTCCCCGTCGATCGCCCATGCAGTTTTAGGTGGAGGTTCGAGGCTGGGATGAGTAAGGGGCCATCTTGGGCAAGCCAGGAGGAGTCTGGTCTATCGCTCTTTAGGTCTTTTAGGCTTCCGCGATCCACGTCTTGTATTGTTAGATTAGTCTCTTTCGGGTACTTTGTCATCTAATTCAGCCACTCTAATACTCGTAAATTGGTGAGCTCTGGCTTATAGGATCGCTGGAGCTCGTCATCGTCTTCGACTTTAGGTTTGGATCGGTGTTTCGCTCATTCGTTGTCACGATCGTTGACAAAGACCACTTAGTTTGACGCGATTATTTCCTCTAGACCCACTATTTCTTCTGTAATTTTCTTTAGGTTTATTCTATCTACCACGAAGTCAACTCCATGCGGGTTGTACTTTCTGGTAGGGGTTGCTCTGCTGCTTTGTCATGTCTGCATGGTGAACGGCAGATCCTGCTCCGTGTTCTTGGGTAATTCATCCTGTTCTGTATCATATCAATCCTCCTGTGCGTAGGGTGAGGTTTCATTGTCAGCTTCAGTCACCTCGTTTGGATCCAGATAAAAGATAAACATTACCATTGTTTTCCCACTCGTGCCCTTTTCAGGCTGGGTCCATCATCAAGTAATCACCCTTTTCCTTGTCACTGGGTATACAACATTCTTCCGATGAGGGGTTAAGGGGTTTGATATTCTCGAAGTGCGCGGTTCAACCTGTGCTTAATTTGTAAAAACTTCACTCCTGACACAATTATGTGATCATAAATGTACAAATGTACTCTCCACTGCTTCAACAGTTTATTCGTTCCCTTAGGCGGTAAAACGTTTTGGAAAACCCATATAGAATCACCCACTGAGTAGGCTTAGTTCCCGCTGTTCTCTTATCGAACTTTTTCTTTTGTCTCGCTTGAGCTTGTTGAGTATTGCGTCTGCAAAGATCATTTAGCTCTTGTTGACGTCTGATCACGTCCCTGACATCTACCTGTGGTGATGTTCTCTTGCCTCATATTCAGTATAGAAAAAAATTCCGTGGCAAGGCCTTCTCGTGTCCTCTCAACATCATGTGCGGACTGATGTCTGTGGTAGAGTGTTGTGGACTGATGTCTGTGGTAGAGTGTCTGTGTAGGCCCCCATTAATTGTGGCAGATATTTCCCAGTCTGTTGTGTATCGGGAACAATGTACCCTCAACTAGGCTATTCGTCTGAGGATGGTACGTTGTCGAATGAGCCTGTGCCAATTGTGACCGTCGCATCAGCTCTTTTGTGAGCTGGCCCACAAAGGCGGTGCCATTATCCGGCTGGAGCGTCATTGGGCTTCCATGCCTGGCAATCCAAGTGCTGATCAAGTGATCACAGGTCTCCTCTGCTGAGGCCGTTATGCAGGGAACAGCTTCCGCATACTTGGTTCAGTGATCGACCATCATCAGCAACACCTGATTGTAACCGCTGTCAGTCAAGCATATCTTCTGGTGGTCTATCTGCACCACCTCATTTATTTCCGAATACTATTTTGACTGCAATGAGATTTTCAGCTTATGGGTATTTTACGTGACAGACAGGCCTTCACTCATTTTCCACATGCCTTTTTGAATCCGGGCCAATCAAAAAGTTTTAGAATTCTTTGATAAATCTAATCATATGACCTAAATTAGAGTTCAGTCTGGCAGAGTTGCGGCAAGACTATAGCATTAAAATTATTTTGAACCTTTTTTCGTCATTCTTTTTGCAGGCGACAACCCCTTCTTTCTTCTCTTTGTTCAAGTTCAAAGTGCATGTAGTACTGTCTCAAGATCGGGTAACTAATTTGTTCCAGATTTCTTTTCTCTGGTGCTCCATTTTCGATCCATCTTTTTCGGTTACTTGTCATGCGAGCATTTCTTTGCGCCCTTAGCAAGTCCGAGAGTCTGTACTTCGCTTTCAAGTATTTTGTCATGACATTCAGATGACTGTTCAGCCCAATGGGCTGATACGCATCGTCCTCCTTCTTAACGCACCAAATTTTTGCCAATGGCTCAGTCTCTTGTTCGAATGGTTGAAAATCAGTCCTGACTACTTTCTTTTGCGGTAAAAACGTTTCGACACTGCTATCAATTCCAGGTAATCCGCCGCGTTATCAAAGACTTTCCCGCTCGTGAGCAAATAACGATCACTATCAGGGTCTAGATACACTTCCCCGTCCAAGTCTCTTGCTCGTGTCTCTACCAGTAACATGTGGATTGCCAACGCTGACAAATCTGATTCGACTCGAGTTCCTGTCTGAATACATTTTCATTTGTGATTTCTCAGAGGAGCTACGGAGAGATGAGTCTGTCGTGGAGCATGTCTCCACGGCGAAATCTGACGTGAACAATCTTATCATCCACAAAACTTCGTCCCTCTTGTCTTGTCCATCTCCCGATGCACTTTCATCAGCGTCCGACTCTCCGGGCAAGTTTTCATTCAACGGGGTCTCCGACCCGGCTCTCATCATTTATCTGTCAGGCTCCTCGAAGGTGACTGTCTTCATCTGTTCTCTCGTTTCTTTCTCCTTGTATGATACTCTCATCAAAAACGTTCTGTGTAATTGAGAAGACTAGTTGCTGAACTATCGACCTACAGTCCCTTTTGTTTTTTTGTGCTGTCGTCTCGATGGTTTTTCCGTACCCTCTCACTGACTGTCAGTGCTGCTATGGCTGCTGCCCATTCAGAGTCATCCCTAGTCACTTGTCTCTGTGTCAATCCACCCAGCAACCTCATCACTTCTGGTGTGACCTGCACCGTTCCAATTAACAGTGAGAATACGTTCATGCGAGAGATTTCCTGGTGAGCTAGGTTTGAACGTAGCAACAATTCCAAGGGCACCTGAACCTTCTTCCACAAGATCTTATTTTCTGTTTTTCTCCACTGGTAATTCAGGGTGTCCCGGAATTAGATGTCCTGATTTATCCAACCATCTCGTTACGGGAAGTTCTTCGTAAGTCTATCTGCCCAGAAAAGAGAATCCGTCTTTGACTTCCGCTTGATTGACCTGCTTCTGTTACAATTTTTCGTAAATTTCAGTTTTTCTGCTGAGGCTGTCAGCATTCGGGTGCTTATCACGCATCCTGTGCTCAATTATCATATGGTAGCCTACAACCTGACTGTCCAACGACCAATATAACTATGGTCCATCGAATACGTCTTCAACCAGGATAGGGCTCGGTACTCCAGGCGCAGTTTAAAGGGAGCGCTCCCCAAGTGTGCGCGGGACTTCTCCACGAACGTGACTACCGCAAACCTTTCTGCTTTCGGTGCACCATATTTCATTTCAGTGTAGCTCAAAACTTTACTACCATATGCAATGGGAAGGCAAACTGTTCTCCCATTCCATTCTTGCTCCTGATGCAGTATTCCTGAAGTGGCTACAACTGAAGCATCAGTGTCGAGAAAATACAAGCCTTTCTCTGTGGGCAAGCCTATCACTGGCGCGTTTCGCACAGTTCCCGCTTTATAGTCTCGAAGGCTTCCTGAGATCTTTCATTCCATTCCAAGTTCTTCCCTTTATTGCGCATCAGTTGCTGCATCGGATACACCTTGTCTGCACATCTTTTTATGAACTCACGATATTAATTGTCAAATCCTAGGAAGCTCATAAGATGCGTGTCCGTCCTGGGGGCCATCCATGTTAACAGAGCCTCCACAGCATCCGGATCCGGTCTCAGTTAATGCCTGTCTACCATTCTTCCCGGGTATCTTATTGAGTCCCTAAGGATCTCCAATTTCGACGGTTTGAATTTCAAGCCAGCTCTCTTCACGCAGTCCAAGACCTCAATGAGTCTGTAAATGTGATCTGCCAAGGTGGGTGTCGCTGTCAATAATTCATCCACGTGACACATTACGACATTCCCATACTTTTTCATTGTGCTGGTCAAAGCCTGAACAATTCTTCTTTGAAAGTTCGCCGCGGCCTAGCACAACTCGAAGGGCATCCTTTCCCACTGGTAGAAGCTTAAATTACGTGCAAATCCAGTCTTTTCTCTGTCTTTCTTTCGAAGAAGAACCTGCCAGTAGGCAGATTCCAGGTCCTGTGATGTGAAAAACTTGGAGGCTCTTGAGGCTCTCGTCTATGCGTGGTATTGGGTAGGCGTCCTTTATAGCCACCGCGTTCAGGTAGCGAAATTCGCAACAGAATCTTAACTGTCTCCTTTCCTTTTTAGCCATGATATCCCCATAAGCCCTAAATGACTTTGAGGGTTCTATGATATCGTATTCGAGCAACATTTATATTTCCGCTCGGCACGCCTCCGATTAATGGGGTGTCACGCGCCTTGCGCTCTCCTTGTGCAGAACGGCGCCTTCTTCTATTTCGACTTCGGGCTCGACGGAGTTACAACAACCAATATCTGCATTTGCTTTGAAAAAACATCCACATTCCGATTTAAAACTGTCCTTAGCGACTCAAACTCTCCTTCAATTATCTTAATTCTTAAATAAGTGTTTCTGGCAGAACTGGCTTGTCAGAGACAAATTCATACACATGCAAACAAAGATTTGGGTTTTAAAAAGGATTAATGAATTGAAATCTCCTTGCAAAAAATTTTCAATGAGATCCGTAACAGATGAATGCTTGTCGAGCTGCTCGAACTTTCCAAAACGCCCCTCGTCATATAAATTTGATTCTGACAAAACAGTTTTGTCAGAAATAGAGCAATTAAGAGCTAAGATAAGTAAAGGGGAGTCACTTGTGTTACCTCTTAAATGCTCTATTTCTGACAAAACTGGTTTGTCTGAGACAAACTCATATGACGAGGGGCTTTCCGGAAAATTCGAGCAGCTCGACAAGCAGTCATACGTTACGGATCTCATTGAAAATGTTTTATATAAAGATTTCAATTCAATTATCCTTTTTAAATCCAAACCTTTGTTTGCATGAGTTGGACATGGACAGTCTTTTACTCAATGCTTCTTCATGTTTGGCGTTTCCTCATAGTTCGTCCTCGTCGGCAAGGCGTAGCCAAGTTTCCCTCCACGCTGGGCTGAAACCGTTGTGTCCAGTGTGTTCAACAATACACTCACACACAGCCCGTTTCGTGCGACGGAAAAGCTCCGGCCTAAGACCACTGATCTCTGATTGTTTGTGTTTGATGCTAACCAAATCCGCTACTATTACTCAAGGGGTTTAATTTTCTCATTCTAATAACGGCTACTACTGCCTGCCTGGGCTCTGTGTTTTTTATCTAAAAGAATGGTATCTTCTTCTCAAAAGTTGTTATCCTATTCAATGATTGGTTGACATACTTCCTGTCTGGGTTTCTAATCCTTATCAGTCCTTTATTAAAGTCGATCATCACGTCGAAGTTCCTGACTAAGTCACGTTCCAAGATGAATTGATCCGAATCGTCCAGGTTCTCCAACACGAGAAAACTCATCCAGAGATTTCGTCCTTCCATGAGTAGGACAGTCCTCCCGGCCACCAGATGGCTCCGCGGTTGGCAGCTGCCAAAGTTAAGTTCGTCGGTGTCAGTTCCTCCCTCGTGAAACCATCCTTTTCCATGTCTTTGTTGGCATTAAACTGACTACTGCACCTTGTCTAGGAGTCATGTTACTTCAATCTTCTTTCCTCAGTGTCACGTCTGCTTCGTATCCAATGTGCACCTCCTCTTGTTCTATCATGGCGTCATGGCCAATCCTACGGACCTTCAGCTCTTCTTGACCCTAATGTTTGGTCATTGTCTGTAGTGACGTAAGTCCTGGTAAAAATACGTTTAACATCACGTTTAAAATCCACGTTTAACATCAGCTATTACGGTCCATAGACTTTCACATAACGCCCGCGAAGTTTCATTGTTCGAATCCCTCCGGTTGTTAACGTGGCTCGCACTGCCCTCGATTCTGTGCGTGTCTGTGCTTGTTTCAGATAGTCCGCGTAAAGGTCCAGATGCATCATGGTGAACTCCGATGCTTAACTTAGTTTCATGATTACCTGATGCTACGCCACCGAGAATATTGATTGTATTTTGCTTTCTAGCTGCACCATCCCGAGTTTCTGTTCAGAGATCACGTTCAGTGCTTTGGTCTCTTCAACCGCAGTGGCCTCAAGGGCGCTAAGCTGATCTTGAGTTCTCTCGTTTTCGAGTTCAAGCTTGATTTTTTGCTGTTTCCGTTGTTGCCAATTATTGCTGAACTCTCTTCACAAATCTCTTGCTGCCTTTTATAGTCGATCTGAAATTCGTTGATTCGGTTTCAGGCTCTGGTTCACTTTTCTCTTCAAGCTTTGCTTGCGTTTTCTTCGAAGCAAGCTCTTGCAGTTTTTCTTTTCTCCGTGCTTCCGCCTCACCGATCAGGCATGCCTAGCTGGCTTTTACACCTGATCAAGCTTCTTCATGCTTTGGGTACTTGATGGTCGCCACCGAATCTCAAAAAGTGTGCACAATCGGACTTAAAATAGCCCTCTAGATTCCAGAAGAAACACCTCGGACCGAAATTTGCTATAAGCTTCACACGAAATCCTCATTATTGACATACGAAGCATCTTCATCTTCGAGGCAAAAGCCGATTGCCTTCACCCTCTGCTTATAAATTGGACATGCTGATACACGATGGTCCGTAGAACTGCAGTTTGCAAAAGAGCCTTTCTTGTCCATGTCATCCCTCGGTTTGCATCAGTTGTTTCCCTGGTTTGAACGTTCATTGTTAAAACTGCCATTATTGCTCCTATAATAACCTGATCTCATTGGCGGCTTAGATTCCTTGAATTTCAGTCGCAGTTCCTCCGGTGTAGGTGCATTGGTCGAAGGTGGAGTATGGTGCGTCGCTAACATTGTCCTAAGGTCATCGTTCTTCACGCCATCAATGAACTTTGAGGCTACTGCCATTTTCATCCTGCTGTTTGATTCGTCCGGTTGACTACGGCTCATCAGCATTTCTAAGTCATCCAGGAACTTGTCTATCTTTTCGTCTTCGCGTTGCCTTCGTTTCTCGAAGCGCATCACCGCTTGATGTCCTTGTACTTCCGAGCCAACGCGATTCAACAGAATTTCTAAAATTTTCTCGGCTGTGTACGCTTGGTATTGTTTTTAGCCATCACGCAATTCAGGTGCGTCCCTTCCAGATTGTTGGTGAGCGCACAATCAAGTCTTCTTCCTCAACGTGCAGTTCTATAACCTCTATCCAGGTATCTATACAGCCATCCGATTCATCTTTATACTATCTTGGTTTCTTAAAAACCCTTCTAGACTTCTCGCTTCGTTCTCTGATCCTAGATAATCTCGTGAGGAAAGTTTCCAAGGACTTGTTCAGAGGTTCAAACGCCGTGGCCATTGCCGTTTCATCTCGTCAATTTACTGCTCAATTGTTATTATGCGTTATTTGAGGCTCTGGTATTTCCCTCTTGTCCGAATCACTAGGCTGAGCTCTCCCTCGAGTCAAGTCATCCCGGTTAGTTGAATTAGATTTTCCACCCGTGTTTGCCTCTCGCCTAGGCCGTTCGTTCGGGATTGCTCTCGGCTAGCCTATGCGAGTGTGTTCCTCTATTCCTGGAACTGCTCCTGTCTCCCAGGAGACCGTCCAATCTATCCATGATCGCCTCAGTGCGTCTTTCCAATATAGCGTCTATTTTTGTATCGAGAAAACCAAAAACCTGTTTTTGTTGATTTCGAAGCTGTTCTAGATCAATCTCAATCGTTTCTCCCTTTCCTCAGCCTCCCTTGTCATTCGTGACAAAACCCTGGCCAAGTACTCATCGGTTCTTTTTTTAAGCGTTCTTCGATTCCTGTCTGTTGTGGTCAATTTCTTCCTGCAGGCTTCCTCTCTCCACTTTAACTGCTCTTTCCAATTCACTCAGTCTTATCGGCATCTGTTCACTCTGCTCAACCATGCTATCAACAATCCTGATCAAGGCCTCTTCCATTGATTCCCCGTTGTCCACCAATGGAGTCGCTAGTGGTGGCGCCACCTTTTTCGTTCCAGGCAATTTCGTGATGTTCCAAACTCGTGTTCTAACTCTCGGATTCGATCTCTCTCTGTAATTCGCCTGTCTACCTATTGATGTGATCCAAGACTGTCATTTCGGATTTCACATCTGACTTGGTTGTTGTCATGAACTCTCTTGTAAGTTGTACTCCTTCAATAGTCCTATTTATGGTACTGACTGTACCGAAAAGAAGTTTGTGCATGCTTCGTTGTCGTGAGTCGAACTGATCAGGCTTTCTCGAGACTCAAAGTCACCAATTTTTTCGTTGTCCTACTCGTCTTGTTGAGTATCTACTTCATCACCTGTTTCCGTTCCCATAGTAAATGGAAAGAAACTTCCTTAACTGTTCTTGACTCGTTCCGAGAAAGAGGTGGACGTTGCCGCTTTCATGTTACCACAAGTATCATAGTATTGTCAGTAGATGAACCTGCTACTGCTCGATTTTCAGTCGAAACCTCGGAGAGTTCCAACATTTCCTCTCGATCAAGTGTCCCGGTCGAAATGGCAGAGTCATGACCTTTATCTACTGAAGTAGAATCGCTTGTCAGTCCTCTTTTCACATTTCCTTCCGTTCCACGTCCCGATTGGTTTTTATCAAGCTCAGGGTTTGCTTATGGTTCTTTTCCTCCAATATCGCATTTTCTCCTTCCGAGGCCTTTTGACTTCTTGTTGCATTTGTTCCACCTGAGACCTTCATCCTCTCTTTTTCCGAGTTTTCTCGGTCCTCTCCACAAGGGATCATTCATTGATTTCCTTTGCTTCTTGGGAATGAAATTCCTCGAGCTATCACCTAGCTTAGGTATTCTCGATTTGTCTAGACTCATCCTATTTTATCACTTTATACTGCTCACTTACTTGAATCGCTTGCTACCGTTTGCCTTGTCTGACAACTAATCATGATAACACAACACGATAATGTCCAAGAGTTTAAACTGGAGGTTGACCACGAATCCTATTTATTTAATATAGTACAGCGTATATAATTTATGCACAGCAATTGATTATCATTTATTGGATAAAAGGTAGTACAATGTGATGATGTCAATATCTATAAGAGATAGTGTTTTCACTACACAAATGAGAAACAATTAATCATGATTAAAAACTAAAACGAAGAATTATTCGAAAAAAAGTATGTGTTTTGCAGTTGGTCTATCGCACAATTATAGTCGAACTGGTTTCTAATGAAATAGCTTTCATGTCAGCGTCGCACTTAACAGACAAAAACTGAAGGCAGTGGTTCTCTCAATTGGGCGACCATTGCACCTGCGAGCTCTGTGTTTCCTTTCTGCATTGGGATTGCCCGAGTTAGATCTACCAAAACTCTCAAGGGAACAACTCTTCTAAAAAACAATTTGGATTTAGATCCCAACAAATCAGTGTCAATTTCTGTTTTTTATTAGACCTGGTGTTGCAAATCTCCGTGTTTAGACCGTTTTTTGTTTTCTCAGTTTTTTGTGAAGGCTTTTTATCAGTCCAGTCACTGGTTTTCTGACTTTTTGGGTCTGCTTTTTTCCTAATGTTTGAAGGTTATTCACTATGTATCTTTTTTTCGTTTGCGTACGTTATAGGATCTCTGCTATCGCGCAATAAAAACAAAGAGTTTTTGACCCCACTGGATCGGCGATCAGGCACAATTCAGAAGGGTACAGTGACTCCCTTTTGGTACAGAAAGTACGACATCCATCTGTGGAGGCACGACAGTTACTGCACTGAAGTGATTTCTCAAAAAATTGCGAATTTCCGAGTTACGCGCCTTAATTCGGATAATAAACGGACCCGGAGGGGTATAACTTTATTAGCATTACTATTTATACAGCTTGTAATAATACTTCTTTCTTTATCATTTTTCAGTGAAACTGTCGTGAACAGACCGATTTTTAGGGTCAAATTAGAACTAAAGTTTTCCTCGTCGCAATTATTAGACAAAAACTGAAGGCAGTCTTTCTCTCAATTGGGTGACTATTGCACCAGCGACCTCTGTGTTACCTTTCTGCCTTCAGATTGCCCGAGCTAGACCTACTAAAACTCTCAAGGCAACAACTCTTCTTAAAAACAATTTGGATTTAGAACCCAACAAATCAGTGTCAAATTCTGTTTTTGATTAGACCTGGTGCTGCGAATCTCCGGTTGAGACCGTTTTTGGTTTTCTCAGTTTTTTTTGAAGGCAGTCATAGTGCAGTCACTGATTTTCTGTCTTTTTGGGTCTGTTATTTCCTAATGTTTGAAGGTTATTCACTATGTATTTTTTATTTCGTTTGCGTACGTGTTAGAGTCTCTGCTATTGCGCAAAAGACATAAAATTTTTGACCCATCTGGATCGGCAATCAGGGACTACTCAGAGTTGCTAAAAAAACAACCCCTCTGAGTTGGACCCCTCCGGATTGGCAATTATGATACTTCCGGATTGGAAAAAAGAGGACTCTCCCAATTGAGAACCCTCAAGATTGGCAGATGTGACCCTTTGACGAAAAAGGTCCCCCCGAATTGGGACCTCTCCAGATTGGCATTTATGACCTTTGCGGATTGGCAAAAATGGGACCCCTCCGAATTGAGACCCCTCCGGATTGGCAAATATGACCTTTCCGGATTGGCAAAAACGGGACCCCTCCGAACTTGGATCCCTCTTGATTGGCAAATATGAACTTTTCGGATTAGCAAAAAAGAGACTCCTCCGATTTCGACCCCTTCCGATTAGCAAATACTACGCTTTAGACCCTTCTGGATTTGGTCACCAAGCTTTTTATGCAAATTATACTAGCTGGCAAGGGTCTGTTCTGGCTCCAGATCCCTCCGGATTGAATTAACATTTTCCTCTAAATTTGAGGTCTTATGACTAGCCTAATATTGACTCGATTTTCGTTTTCTAAGTTCTTTAATTTCATCGTCGATAAAAACGTTAAAAAGCACTATTTAACCTTTGCTACTGTTTGGTAAGTTGATAAAGTACTTTCGAATGAAAATAACAAAACCTGAAAGTTCTACCTTCAAAACTGGTTGGTTTGCCATACACAATCTAGAAAACTGTTTTATGCTCACTTTCTTCCAAAGACAATTAATTAATGAGTAAGTCTAATTATTACCTGTTCTAACGGAACCAAGATGAATTGGATCGAACCAGTTGTTCCAAAGTTATGAAACAAAACGTCATTTATACGAACTCAAAAATTTCGAACTTATTACCGCCTAATTTTTTTCCGCATTTCTTGTTTTATTGGCCTAAAAGTTAATGATCCAAGCCCAGAAGCCCTATTTTCCACTCTCCTAGTTCATTGTAAAAAAAACCATCTAAAACGTTTCAGTCGAAAAATTTTACCGAAAACAATGCTTTTTAGACCCCTCTGGATTGATATATCCACTAAATCAAACACGTTAATTTCGATTTTACTGGAGACCGGAGGATTGTTGGCAAGTGGTTTTCAAAACATATCGATTTACTAGTGCGTGTTGTCTGAACAACAATTTTTATCGCCCTAACTCAAAAAATTTGAAAAAAATTTTTTTTACATACTGTGGCGTTCCGTTTTTTTTAAAAGTCAGGAAAAAATCGTTTTTTGGTACCCAATTAGTTCAAGCCACTTCTAAACTAAACTTAACCGGTTCCACCATTTATGTCAGTAGAATTATGATGTAGCTCACTAACTTAGCGCTTTTTTTGCTTCAAAAAATATCGGTAACTCAAAAACCGCGTCTACTGATATAACTAGTGGAACTGGCTAAATTTAGTTCAGACATGGCTGGAACTAATTTGATACCAAAAATCCGATATTTTTCTGACTTTTGAAAAAACCAAACTCCACAAAGAAAAGAAATTTTTTTCAAAAACTTAGGGCGATAAAATTGTTGTTCAGACAACACGCACTAGTGAATCAACAGGTTTTCAAACCTACTTGCCAAGAACCTTCCGGGCCCCAGTGAAATCGAACTCAACGTGTTTGATTTAGTGGATTCATCAATCTGGAGGGGTCTAAAAAGCATTTTTTTTGGTAAAAAATTTTCGACTGAAATGTCTAGACCGTTTTTTTTTTTTGCAATGAACTAGGAGATAAGAGTATAGGGCTTCTGGGCTTGGATCAATAACAATAAAACAAGAATTGCGGAAAAAAATTAGGCGGTAATAAGTTCGAAATTTTTGAAATCGTATAAAAAACGTTTTGTTTCATAACTTTGGAGCAACTTGATCGATCCGGTTCATCTTGGTTCCGTTAGAACAGGTATAAATTAGACTTACTCAGTAATTAATTGTCTTTGGAAAAAAGTGAGCATTGTTTATGGCAAACCAACGAGTTTCTGAAGGTAGACCCTTCACTTTTTGTAAATTTTCTTTCAAAAGCCCCTATAACCCTACCAAACGGTAGCAAAGGCTAAATGAAGTTTTTTGGCGCTGTTTTCGACAAAAGGGAAGGGTTAAGGAACCTAGAAAACGATAGTCGAGTCAATAATAGGCTAGTCATAAGACCCCTCACAATTGAGGGAAATTGTTAAGTTAGCAGCTTACCTTCAATCCGGAGGGGTCTAAGGCCAGAACAGACCCTTCCCAAGCAGTCGATTTTGCATAAAAAGCTTGGACACCGTATCCGGAAGGGTCTCGGTCGTAGTATTTGCCAATCCGGAGGGGTCTCACTTCGGAGAGGTCCCGTTTTTGCCAATCCGGAACGGTCATTTTTACCAATCCGGAGGGGTCCCGTTCGGATGGTCCCGTTTTTGCCAATCCGGGAAGGTTATGTTTGCCAATCCA
Source organism: Symsagittifera roscoffensis (assembly GCF_963678635.1). Taxonomy (NCBI): domain Eukaryota; kingdom Metazoa; phylum Xenacoelomorpha; order Acoela; family Convolutidae; genus Symsagittifera; species Symsagittifera roscoffensis. The sequence goes on from NC_087071.1 coordinate 5,104,283, forward strand.
GAGAGGTCTTATTTAGAGGGAACCCGTTTTTTCCAATCCGAAAGGGTCATATTTGCCACGGAGGAATCCCAAATCGGAGGGTTGCCGTTTTTGTCAATCCGGTAGGGTCATAATTGCCAATCCGGAATGGTCACATTTTGGAGGGGTCTCGATTTTTCCAATCTGGAAGGGTCATAATTGCCAATCCGGAGGGGGTCCCAATTCGGGGGAAGGGGGGTGATTGCTTTTTGCCAATCTGGAATGGTCATATTTGCCAATCCGGAGGATCCCAATTCAGAGGGTACTTTTTTATCAATTCAGAGGGGTCCCTGAACGCCGATCCAGAAGGGTCAAAGAAATATGTTTTGGTTTATGAGCGCAATAGCAGAGACCCTAACACGTACGCAAACGAAAACAAGATACCTAGTGAATCATATTCAAACTAATGGGAAAAAAGCAGACCCAAAAAGACAGGAGACCAGTGACTGCAATGGTAATTTGCGTTGAAATAAAAACTGAGAAAACCAAAAACGGTCTAAATCCGGATATTCGCAACACCAGGTCTATTCAAAAACAGTAATCGACACTGATTTGTTGGAATGTAAATGCAAATTGTTTTGTAGAAGAGTGGTTGCCTTGAGAGTTTTACTAGGACTAGCCCGGGCAATCCGAAGGCAGATGGGCCACACAGAGCTCGGTGGGTGCAAAAGTCGCCCACTTGAGAGAAAAACTGCCTTCAGGTTTTGTCTGTTTATTGCGACACTAAACAAGGAAAGCTTTACTTCTATTTTGACCCTAAAAACCGGTCTGTTTACGGTCAGTTTCACTGAAAAATGATAAAGAAAGAAGTAATAATACAATCAGTATAAATAGTAATGCTTCTAAAATTATAGCCCTCCGGGTCCGTTTCATATCCGAATTAAGATGCTTAACTCTGAAATTTGCAATTTTTGAGAAAGCACTTCAGTGCAGTCACTGTCGTGCCCCCACAGATCGATGTCGTACTTTCTGTGCCGAAAGGGAAAATTAAAATTGCTGAACGATACCCATCAGTCGATTGTTGTTGTCCGTATGACCCCTACTGATGTTCTTCGCACTGCTGGGTTGATCCTGATCTTCAACCCCTCGACCCTTCTGGATTGGTTGAAAATTAGCATTAACGTGCTTAAATACACAAATAACCCTACCCTACAGTGAAAACACAACAGGTTGATCGCTACGATCAAATGGGATATAAATGAATATATCTAACAACAACAAACAGGAAAGTCGGATCGCTTCTCGTCTGGGAAGGTGTTCTCTACTGAATTTATATTTTTTTAACTTTTTTTTTCGATTGTTCTTTTGTGGTTTTTTCATGGTAATACATTGTATTTTTTTGGCTTTTTTTCATATCTTTAATTGTTTTTGATCTTATATCGCTTAAGTATCGACAGAACTGGGAATCTCCCCATCCTTCATGATGCTGAAATTTTTGGTGTTAATTAGACTAAAATGCTAAATCAGGGAATCGGTAAGGCTTTCGCGTTTTGGACCACCACTTCCGGCAATCACTTAAGAGCCTTAAAATGAGCATCTGCTAGGCGTGGAGGCTTACGATGATGTAGCCACTGATTAAAATGAAACAAATAACACACAGGGGCGCCAAAAAAACACCTATGTAACATTCGACCGGAAATTACATAACAATGGAGAGTAAAAGTATTTCCTACAATGAATAGCTAACGCCAAGATAAAGCTTCACGTGCATTTTAACCGTCTGTAAAACTGTGGTCCCAACAAAATTGGTTCAACGAGTTGTTACCGCTTAAAGGCTATCAGCCAAGTCATGCAGATTTACTTATTTTCATGCAAAATATTGAAGTCATGGCTGGGTCTCAGTATCCGCAAGCCACGGAATAACGGGATAGATAAATTATCATGATTAAGTTACCATTTTACTACTGTTTTTGTACGGTAGACAAAATCACCCTATCCGTCGGAGATGGATCGACCCTTTCCTTAACCCTTAGCTTCTCATAGCCTGAAACTGAAAACAGATGTTACAATTTATAATCAGGACATCTCCGGAAGCTAAAAGATATTAAACTGACAAATGGGAGATATATCCCCAGACCCTTCCGATTCCTTCAATATTCCTGAGGAGAAGTCTTCTTCACGACCAGGAAGGGTTGTTATCTTCACTCTTGACCTTCCCGATCGGTTCTATCCTTCCGGTAACGAATGTATCAGCACATTCATTACAATTAGGAAGGTTTTTTGTCTTTTCGATAATCGTCTCTCTTGATGTCCTCTTAATTTTTCTCCACAAGTGATTATCACGGTTATTTTCCTTGATTCTGACTTTTCTGCGTTTCAGTTGTCGCGAAATTAAAAAACTTCACGTATCTTTCTTTTCGAACGAATTTTTGAAAAAAAGCATGTCAACTCAAGTTAACAATTCGTTCTTTTCGTTAAATAAGATTGTTAAACCTTGAAACTGCTCTTTCGTACAGTCAAACTACCAAAAAAAAGCCGTTTTGATGAACCCTTTTTTGCGCCATTTTGATCGAATGTCACATGATAATCCGTGGGCGCTCGATATGGCCTCCTTATCTTGTGTTTTTGTTTTCAACTTAATGTTCGAGCAGCTTGATTTTTTTCAAAAATAAATCTAAAATAGATAAAATGAATCAACAAATAAGTTTTAAAACGTCTTAACGAAACTTGAAGTTTGTCCTAATGAAATCAATAAAAGTTTTCATATGGAACGATAAGAGAGTGATGGATATTGGCTCTTTTCGGATTTTCAACCGCATTTTGTTTGAAACGAAGTGTTAGACAACCTTTTCTCTAAATTGCGTCTTATCAATTGAAATTTTTAAATTAAGTTTGCATCGAACACAATATTTTCAAATGGGCCTTTGAACTTTGAAAAAAAACAAAGAGGGTCTGAGAAATTTCTATAAAAGATTTCCGAAGTGATCTCCAGGCTCGAGGTCATCGAAAAAGACAGTCACTAAACAAACTCAAAGAAAGGATGAAAACAATTTAACAGCATAAAATTAAATCGTTCGGTGAAAATCAAGTGTCAATTACGTCAGCTAGTTTTTTTGTATTAAATTAAACAAACTTTTTGACGGATAGTGCAAATAGCAACAAATAGCAATTTTTCACAATAGTAATTTATAATACATGTTTCAAATGGTAACATTTTGTGTTTGCAGTAAGATAATTGACAGACTTGCCAATTTTCACGACTTTGGCAATGAGGAGGAAGGTTTGGGTCCGGACGACGCCGCCTTTAAGAGTTCGACCCAACATCCTGGCAAATGGCGTCAAGCACCCCTCCCATGGTTCTGGCCAAACTCAGAAGTCTCCGGCTTTTTGGTTACGGAGCGTCTGAGGCCGGTCAGGCTGCTCCGTCTGCTCATAATTACCCTACTCCTAAGATCCGGCATTAACCCTAACCCTGGTCCGTAGAAATGTTCACGCCGTAGCCAAAACATAAGTAGAAACCAAGCCAGTGTCTGGTGCCACACATGTGGCCGGATACATTTTAAGTGCAGTGGCCTAAAAGAACATTCTAAATGCAGTGGCCTTAAGTTCTAAAAGAACATCGCCGAGGTTTTTACTGCCCCCTTTGCACTACTTCTAATTTCATTTTACCTCCCCTCGGAACCAAAGATCCATCCACCACCGTTTACCAACTATCAATTCCCATAAACCAACCCTTGCCCACAGCCCCCTCTGCAACCAATTCCCAAACCAAACAATCAAAAGCCATCCAGAGAATCCTCTAGTTTAATTGTAATAGAATCTCTGGGAAAGCTCAGGAAAATGCAGCTTTCCTAGCCCAGAATGAAAGCCCTATTCCGAGAAACCAAGCCGTAAGCCCTCACTAGGTCCCTTATACACTCTAATTCGAAAAGATAGGACCAAAGAAGATGGTAGCCTCCTAATTGCAATACATGAATGCATACAATACAATGAAGTAAGTTTAAGACCGACAGAACACTACAGGTTATGTTAATATCAGTTGTAGCCAGAACGTCGAAACTTCTTTTTAGTAATTTTTAAATCCCCTTCTATCTAGTTGTCACCCCAGTTATATTGCGTCCCCTACTGATCTCCTGATTCCAAGTGACGCTCTTGTACTCGGGGATGCAAACGCCAACTCTTTCCTCTGAAACTCAAATTTATAGGAAGATCAACGTGGTCAATTACTCTCAAATGAAATAGCTAAATCCTCTTACGCCAACCTAAATGATGATACACAAATTAAAGTACCTTTTGGTTCTTTATCTTCTGATGCACAATTCTCCTCCCCTGACATTCCCCTAGCATCACAGAGCTTTTTACTTTCTTCGTTCTGCACCCCAATTAAGTCTCTAGGCTACGACCACCTCTCCGTACCTATCGAACTACCTCTAGATGAAAGCATACCTTTTTCTCCAAAAAACATTCATTCAGTTCCTCAGGGCTGATTGGCGGCAATTTACCGAAGAGATTGAGTCGGGTTGCCTTGCCTCGAGGTTTCCTTCTTCAGTTACGACCGGGAGAAATTGTTTCGGGATCTAGTACTTAGGGCAGCACGCCACCACATAGCTGCCGGACGCCACTTCCATTACATCCCAACTCTTTCTCCAGAGTCAGTCCTCTTGCTGCTGAAGGAGATCTCGTTCGACACAAAAATTAGCTCATTGAACCTACTTAGCACTCCTGCCCAATTGAACTCCCAACTCCTCAATTGAACTCCCATTTCCTGAAGCGAAAGACAAGAGAAACAAATGCCCTAATTTTTCCAGACCTGTGATTACAGCACTGGCGCCAAAAAGTTCGGGAAAGTGGTGCGCTCCCTAAACGGATCCAGGCCTGTCGCAGGAAGGCACTCTATTCAAATTGAAAAAAAAAACAATCTCTTCAGACACAAACAGCCAACTTTTTTAAGAAAACAGTTTACGAATGCGAAGATTCATGGGTCAGATAAGCTATTCTGGAAAACTAGACGCAAAAAAGCCCACCTCAACCTTCCAGATAACCCTACATTTTCTTCCCTACAAACTAAACAAGCCAATGCGGACAGCAAGTCCTCGCGAGCTCTTGGTCCGGATGGCCTTTGAAACAATCACTCAAAACACACGGGTTCCCTAGCTCTTGAATATTTACCCTTTCTTTAATATTTCGCAGTCCGAAAAAATTATCCCTCAAATGTGGAAAAATTTGAAAATAATCCCTCTGCCCAAACCCGAAAAAGACCATAAAATATCTACTTTTCATAGGCTCATCTCTTTACTCTGCACCGCTGTTAAAGTTTTAAAAAGCCTCATTCATCCTTTTTTTAACAAAGTATCTCCCTATCGCCAGACATCAACATGGTTTTGGATCTTTCCACTCGACCGCTGCTGCGCTTTCTACGCTAGAATTTTTTCACAGACGGTACTAATCAAAATCGCTCATCCTCAGTAACTACTTGAACAACCAACAAGCCACCATACTTTTTAACAACCAAGAATCCCCCCACAAAATATTTCACTGTGGAGTACCCCAGTCCTCTGTTATTTTGCTCATTTTTTTTAGTTTTACGTCCAAGACGCTCCCACACCCCCTGATAGTTTTCGTCTAACATCTTACGCTGACGGTGTAGAGGCAGCATCTCGATCGTTGAACAATTACTTTCATCATATTTTTAAAGATTTTCCCCGAAGTTATCTTTCGCGTCCTGTAAAGGATCAGTAACCCTTGTTTCATCGTACCATTAAAATTTTAACAAATCAGCCAGTGTACTTTTAAGCAATGAGCCACTCCCTCTTAACCTATACCCAAAAGTTTTGTTTCAGGGGTTATTTTTTACCAACCTTATGCTTTGCTGCACACTGTAAAAGATCCGCTGACATGGCTCGCCATAGGATAGGTGTCCTAAAAGCGTTGGCAGGATCCTCTTGAAGATAGTTTAAAAAAAACTCCTCATAACCTACAAAGTCTTAATACGCCCAAAATTAGATTATGCCTCACCTGCCTGGTCACCTGTCGCCAGCAAAACCTCCATTAACTACCTGCAGCTTACCCAAAATCAAGCCCTCAATGTTATTACCACCTCAACACTCATGAGTTCCACTGCCCACCTGCACAGTGAGATCTTCATGGTTCCAAATCACCACACTCTTCTAACCTCAATTTTTTATCTAGTCATACCACTCGCATCACCCCAATATTTTTACCACTCACACCCCATACCTCCAAGTCAATTTCGACAATCGATTTTAAGCGTTTTTAAAGAAGATACTGACTCCGTTTTAACCAATCTTAACCTTTCAACCAATCGCAGAAAAAAGTGTCCACTTTCGTTTTTAACCACCACAAGTCCCTTTTGAATCACAACCACACAGGCCTACTAATCAAGTTCCTCGCAGAAATCCCTCCCCCTAAAATAATTTGTATACGGCCCCCTGAGGTCGACTCGACAGAAAAATCTCTCCCCAGAACTACCCGCTATAAACTCTCCCAACTCCGGACTGGTTACAGCCGGCTTTTAAACACATACCTCTCCCGACAAGACAACCAAGTTTCACCACTATACCCGGACTCTGAGTTAGCATCACACACTTCTTCCCAATTTTTAACTGCCCCAAGAATCCCTCCCCACTCACTCCCGCAGACCTGTGGCTAAGGCCGGTGGAAGTTGCAAAGTCTTTTAGCCGTGGGCTAATGAAAGAAAGAAGGAGCATTTGAAAAGCTTAAGCCCTGCCGGGTCTGTGAAACAGTACAATAGTCGCAATTTGGATCTTTTCAGGGTGAGTATTTTAATTTTTTGAGCTCTTCTCTGCCTAATCTGCATAATTCAAATTACCCTTTAAAATATTTTGAGTTATAATGGTTGTATATCTGATGTTACGAAGAAAATACGCGAAAAAATTTAGTTCAAAATAGTTAGTCTGTCGGCTCTTTTCCAGTTTACACCTTTCAAATTTAATTTTGAAAAGTCTATTTAACGTTGTCATAATGCAATGAAATTTGACGCGGTGAGCAAATTGGCACTTCAGATTCATGAACAAATTCAGATAAAAAACTGGATGGAATTACAGACTGTGATCAGTTTATTTTTTCACTTTCATCTTTTCCGCGTTTAAAAACCATGTACTGAATGAATAATTAATTTCCTTTTTGAGCTCGCTTGCTGATTTTTTGAATATAAGATAATTTGGCTCTTTTCCAGTTTCCCCCATTCAGATTCAATTTTGAAAAGTCTATTTAACTTTGGCGTGGTGAAATTTGGCGTGGTGAACAAATCGACTATTTTGAACAGATTTTTTCCTCATGCTTTACAGCGTAACATCACGCATTTAGCCGTAATAACACGTAAACCACACATAAAACTGGGTATTTTGAAAAGGGGAACTGGAAAAAAGCCAGTTTGTCTAAAGCAGATTTTTTTTGCTTAATTGCAATGATGAAGTAGTTCTCACAACTAAATGAGTTGTTAGGCTGTTCTGTGGAAACGACCCACAATTGCAAAATAATCGCGAACCAAAATACCCTGGAATTGAAAAATAGTTGTCGAAATATTATTCCATGCCTAATTTTCTTTAAATGTCGAAAACCTTGTACAAAAATGATTGCTATTATTTTTCAACACGTGCTTTTTAAATATTTTTTATTATGTATTGCTTTCTGAACTTAGATCAACATATCAATTTATTTTAATTTCCAAATATTGAATAGTTGAATTTTTACGCCCAAGTTTAGTCAAAGTCTTCATACCAGGTGATTATGCTGCTGAGCGACAAAGTGTTATGATATGGACATCGTTGGAAATCAAGTGACTAATTCAAATTTACACTTACAACTCTTACAACTTTCGGCTCTTTTCCAGTTTCCCACCCCCCCCCCCCCGTAAAGTTGCAAAATTGGGCTGATTAAAAAGTGTTTACACAGCTTTTTGCATATTAGAAAATGTAGTAAAATATTGTTTATTTGACACTCTTTGATGCAATTTACAACATGAAAATAATTTTAATTAGGCTTTCATTTTTTGAGTTTCAGAAAAAATAAAATGTGGGAACGGAAGAGAGGCCAGTTTTCTTGTCTTTTAAACTTAAATGACCCCAAAAATTTGGTTGCCATCAAATTTCATTTGTCTGCCTTGTTTCATGTGTTACCACTGCTCTTTTCCAGCCCCCCCCCCATTCAAATTCAATTTTGAAAAGTCTATTTAACTTTGTCAGAATGCAATCAAATTTGGCGTGGTGAACAAATCGACAATTGTAAACAAATTTGTTCCTCATAGTTTACAGCGTAACATCACACATTTAGCCGTAATAACACGTAAAACAAACATAAAACTCGGTATTTTGAAAGGGGGGAACTGGAAACAAGGATCATAATGGAATTGAGCTAATGAAAAACCAATAAATTGGGGCGTTTTTAGGACAAGCATCAAACATTGAGGGGAACTTGAAAAACCGAAATTTGAGGGAAGGGAGGGGGATTGAAAAAAGCAAGTTATCAAAAAACGGGAAGAAAAGTGGTTGCTAGTCAAAACTTCGAGTCATTAAAAATGAAACTTTTTTTCTAAACAAGTATTGGCTTTATTTCAAGTAGTTGTATATACAGTGTTAATTTTGACTGCTATGTTTATCGAATTGAGGAGAACACGCCGAAAACAAACGACAATGTAATCTGTTAGCGGTTTTGGCCAACGAAGAGTGTTGTAAGTAGCGTTATACTTCTGGAACTACAAGCCAAAATGCAGAAATATGCCGAGACTAAGAAACCGAAAGCTGACTCGAATCGGACGAAGTCCTCGAAAAGTATCGGATTAAATCGCAGCCAATCACAAGCCAGTACGAGTGTGTTGTCGGCTCTGTCTCAAGTAGCATCGGGTGGCAATGTTGGCGCTTCGGAACTGTCAGGCGGTGGAGTTAATGAAATACCGAAAGACTGTTCTAACTTGGCGACGATTAGTCTGACAATTGCTACGGATTTGAATGGGAACCCAAATGGAACGGGTAATTATCAGTTGTTGACAGTATAGCTCCATATTTCAACAAGCATATCCGGTTGCCGTGCACGTAGCACAGAATGTTCCGAACGCATTCTCAGAAACACTTTTTTAATTAGTTTTTTTTCTCGAGCGTCATGTGATGATAGAACTATAAAAACACGTTGAAATTTACTAACTTAAACCAAAATGATAATGGTCCTCAAAAATAAGTAAGCAAAAAAAACTAAATATTTTTGAATGTTTTTAAATTTTTTCATTAAGTTTCTTGTTTCTTCTCCATGTGTGCCGCACTCTCGTATCCTGTAAGATCTACAAAAACCTGCTTCAAAATCTGTAAATTATCGGCAACTTAACAGATAATATGAAGAGTAAGTAATATATGACGACAATCAGTTTAACATTTTCGGTTAGCATTTTAGCCATACGGTTTTCAACAATCTGAAAAATCTATCAACATTTTTGATGGCAAACTGACCTTAATTGGACAAACCAGTAGTTTTCAAGGCCTTTTGTCTAACAAATCTAATTTTAGCTTTTTCACTTTCGCGCTATAATGACGTCATTAATTTAAGCGCGAACATCTTCCGCGCCCAAAGGAGCAAAAATGGGTGCGAGTTGTACGGCCGGTCGAGTTAGCTCCACGGAGCGGGTGGTAACTACGGCGGATCGGGCTATGTTGTCTTTTCCGTAATTAAGGGTTTTTATACGAGCCAGAGGGTAGTGTCCCCTTGGGCTGCGTTCGTCAACAATCCACACTAAATCCCCTGTTTTTAAAATAACGTCACTATCGGAGTGCCACTTACTGCGTTTATTTAGCGCTGGCACATAATCTCGCAGCCAACGACTCCAAATTGCGTTGGCGTAGCTTTGCGCTCGGATATATTGCTTTCGATGGTCGAAGTGCTCCTGGAAAGAGAGAGAAGGAAAGCTAGTACCATTTCGGCCTAACAAAAAATGATTAGGAGTTAACACCTCGAAACCATCCCGACTTGCACTTACTGATGTTATAGGTCGAGCGTTCAGTGATTGTTCTACAAGACAGAAAGTTGTTTCAAGGACTTCGGGAGTGAGCTTTCTACTTCCTATTATTGCGTAGAATACCCTTTTACAACACGGAACGAGGCGTTCCCAAGAACCACCGTGATGCGGGGCTGCCGGGGGGTTAAATTTCCACTTAATACCTTTTTTCGCCAGCTCTGGGGGTGCTTGATCGTTCCATGACTGAATACAATTTAAGAGTTCTTTCTCGGCTCCCACAAAATTGGTGCCGTTATCAGACCAAATGACTGATGGAGTGCCGCGACGGGCAATGAATCTTTCGATTCCCATTACACACGAACTCGTGTCCATGGATGAGACAATCTCAATATGTACAGCTCTGGTGGTCATACATGTAAAAAGGAAGCACCATCGTTTTTCAGAACTCCTCCTGATTGAGACGTAAAAGGGTCCAAAGTAATCAACACCACAGTTTGTGAAGGGAGGCTGGCGGTAACCAAGCCTTTCAACTGGAAGCTCTGCCATCATAGGTGTGACAGTTTTGGCTTTGCGCTTCCTACATATAAGGCAGTGGACTTCAATGGACTTCAATAAAGAGCGAAGGTTCAAGATTGCGAACTCTAACTGAATTACAGCTCGCAGGTAGTCTAAGAACTGGTGCTGATAGCGATAATGAATATCACTTACGAACAATTTCACCAAAGAATGCCTTCCATCAAGGATTATGGGGTGTTTTGTGTCATATTCAGTTTCAACTAGGCGGCGAATTCGCCCAGTTGAACGAATGAGGAATGCAGGACCCATAAACGGTGCATACTGTGCAATACGACTAGACTTTTTGACGGTTTTGTTGCAGGACAGGAGTAAATATTCCGCTTCAAAAGATTCCTTTTGGGAAATCAACAAAAGTCGTTGTTTGGCGGTTTCTAATTCAACCGGATCGATTATTTCCTTGACTTTAGTGCGGTAGTGCCGGTGTTTCGGACTAAGTCTGAGCATGAAGGCAACCACTCGCTGAAGTTTACGAAACGAGCTGAACTTTTCCCAATCAAATAAAATGGGTTGTTTTTGATTTAGTGCAACGTTTGAAAAATTAGAGGCCTGCTGTAAGCCTTCATTAAGGTCACAAGCGGGACCAGCCAGGCGGATTTTCTTAAGTATTTCTATGCTCGGCTTGAAAGGCCACTCGCCACTTTGCAGCACACTTGGCCCGTTCACCCAGCTGCTTGTTTTTAAGGACTCCGCTGAGATTCCTCTGGTTCCCGTATCAGCAGGGTTGTCTCCACTTAAGACATGAGACCACTGGTCTACGGTCGTACTTTCTAGAATCTCTCCAATCCGGTTTGCCACGAACGTGGGTTGCTTACTACCTGAGTTTAACCACTGGAGCACAGTGGTGCTGTCAGTCCACATGAACGTGTTTGACACAGGAATGGTCTGAGCTTTGAGGACATCTTCCTTCAAGCGGGTAGCGAGTAACGCGGCCTGCAGTTCAAGCTTCGGTATGGAAAGCGCTTTCATGGGCGCCACTCTTGCTTTTCCAAAGACGAAGGCAACTTGTGTTTCGAGTGAAGTTTTCACACGGGCGCGAAGAAAAGCTACAGCACAAAAAACTTCTTCTGAGCTGTCACCGAACATGTGTAACTCAACCCAATCGACTGGTCCGGAGAAGTAGCTGCGCTTTATACTCATTTTCCCTAGAGATGGCAAACCAGAGTGCCAGGCAAGAAATTTTGTCTTGATATCAACGGGTAGCTGATCATCCCATTGTTGACCATGAATGCGCCAGATTTCTTTTAACAATAATCGCGCTCTTACGGTATAGGGCGCTACGAGACCTATGGGGTCGAAAACGGAAGAAACAAAACTTAACACTGTTCGCTGTGTTATCGAATTTTTAAGTTCACGGTTGACACCACGGCTTACGACCAAAGTGTCGTCAATATGGTCCCACTTCAGAACAAGAACATGAGAAGAAGTATCCCTACAAGTTACAATATTTTTACTTTCCTGTTGCGGCGCGCTTTGGGGCGGGTTTAACTCTTTATTAATTTTAGTTACGTTACTTATGAACTTAGTTAATTTAAAACCACCTAGAGCTAACAGAGTAATCAACTCTTGAATCATTTTAAATGCAACATCAGGGTCCTCAAAGGAGTCAAGGTAGTCGTCCATATAAAATTTCTCTAGAACTGCGGACGCTGCGTCAGGGAACATCGCCTGATTATCCGTTGCAGTCCGTTGCAATGCATAATTTGCACACGTTGGCGAATCTCTTGCTCCAAGGATATGTCTGGTGTACTGGTGTACAACCACATCGGCTGTGGGGTCCTCCCGTCACAGAAAACGAAGAGATGGTTGGTCCTCTGGAAGGACGCCGACTTGTAGGAACATCCCTTCAATGTCAGCCGATACGGCAAAATGATGTTGACGAAAACGGAGGAGAACGAACACAAGGTTCTGCAGTAGGTCGGGTCCTACTAGCAACGATTTGTTCAATGACGTACCGTGGAATTTAGACGCTCCGTTAACCAGGTTTGTTTGGGTTCACCACGGGATGGTGAGGAAGATACCACTCGCGTATGCTGCGGTTCGAAAAATTATGGGGAGGAACTTGAATCACGTATCCTTTACTCAAATCATCTTCGATAGTTTTTGAGTATTGATCCCTTAAGTGAGGATCTTTCGCTAAACGTTTCTCCAACGATTTTAACTGAACCAAAGAGGAATAGTAATTATCTGGTAACATGATAGATTCTTCTGCCCAAAGCATACCTACAGCGTATCTTGATCCATCGTGGACGGTGGAGGAATCAAGTATTTTAGCCGCCATTTTGTCTTCGGCTGAACGGGAATCGACCTGTTTGTAGGCTCCGTATGACTCTATTTCATACCAGCGTTTGATTTGACAAGCTAGTTCGGTATCATCCGTATTGCACTTGAAACAAGTAGAAAGGAAACCAGTAGATGTCGGCATTGGGCCGCTCAAGACCCAGCCTATTGGAAGGCGAACCGCGACGGGCGATTTGTTTGGATCGGCCTCACTCTTGAAATACTTCTCAGGCCGAATAGCATGGAAGGAGTCTTGACCAATTATTAAGTCTACATCGGCGTAGCTATACACAATTGGTTTGATGGGAGCAAGGTACGGATACTTGCTCTGTAATGCAGGGATGTTGACGGTATCGGTACCGACTTTAAGTTCATCCTTGACAAATGCGGTTAATTCGAATATGTATTCGAATCCATCGAAGTTAGAAGATACCTTCATCTGAACTTGTTTCGTTTTAACAACAGTCGTTGTGTTAATGCCATTTACTGTGAGATCCAAATCTCTTCCTGAGAGATTCAGACATTTGACTAATTTAGCCGATATCCAGGAATGACTAGATGCTGAGTCACACAATGTTAAGCAATCAGCACTCTGGAAATCGGTGGAAACTTGGAGTTTGATTATGGGCAGTAACCCTTTCGATGTTATGATTGACGATTGGTCGTTCGAGATTGCGCAACTTACATCCAACGGAACGGGATTAATGTCTGCATGATTCGAACTTGCGTTTGGTATATTCTTGCTGAATGATTTTCGATCAACGTTTGTGCTCGCTTTATCCGGCTCTGCATTAGATCTTGGTTGACCAGTGTTGGGTCTTGTATGGCTATCATTTTTTTCCGGATTTCGACTAGGAAAAACACGTTCAGCCCCTTGGAGAAGTACACTATGGGTGCTAGTGCAACCTGGTTTGGTGCATTTCTTTGCTCCGGAATGCGTGGTTCCCTTGTAAGCAGGAGAAGCACAATTTATTTTCCGCAGAGAATTTCGCACGTTGTGTTGGAGTTTTCTCCTTAAACACAGAACACTTCCACAAGGCATGTTTCCCCTTGCAGAGGATACAAGAAGGATATTCAAACTTTTTCTCAACTGTACTTGTCGAGGCAAAAACTCTCGTTACAGCTTTAGTTTTGGATGGCTCTTCGACTTTGGGTTTTCCAGGCATATTTTTCATTTGCTCATGAGCTTCTGCTTTATCTTTTAACCAATTGTTAAAGTCAATTAGGTTGTGGCGTGACCAATTACGTTTCACGACAAAAAGTGACCACGATTCTCTCATGTTTGGTGGAATTTTCGAAAGAGCTTGATTTAACAAAGAGACGCTTTTCAAATCTTCTTCATAATCAAGAGACCTAAAGACAGCCACTAGACTTGAAATGGTCATCGAGAAGCTAATGATGTTCTCGGAGTTGTGCATTCGAAGCTGCGGGAAACTGGACAACTTATCAAGGTGGGCCGTAATTACGTTTTGTGGCTGGCCAAACTTTCTTTCTAGAGTTTTCAGAGCATCTTTATACATTCTTCCACTGTATGCGAACTCTGCTATGGCTGACTTAGCTTTTCCCGTGACTAAGGTTTTTAAATAAGTCAACTTCACATCATCACTTAGGGACGCTGCGTCTACAGTACTGCAAAATTGGCCAAACCATTCGTGCCATTGGAGCGGGTTGCCATCGTACTGGGCCAGCTTCCATTCTGGAAGGGGATCCTCCTTTGAGACTGACAGAGCTTGGACTAAGTCATTCAGTGTCACGGCTTGCGGTTGGGGAACTGGTTGCAACGACGGCAATGTGTTGCTAGGATCAGCTGCAAAAGGTTGCTGCTGATATATGTAAATGTTTTCAGCCGATGCGTCGTGATTGGGAAACCCATAGTAAACGGTACCACCACTTGATACGTGGGGGAATTGTTGCTGAGATATTGGCGTTACGGATGAAAAAACACCAACTGATGGGTTTGTGTTACCATCACTTGTTACCCCAGTGATACATTGGGGGACTGCGGGTGTCCACTGTGACATTAGTGGCAAATTGGGCTGACTAATAACGGCAGACTGTCCACTAAACGGATTGTTCACTGACGCAGGGTTGCTATACACGTTATGTGATAGCAAGTTTTGATTTCTGCAGATTAAATTTGCAGGTGGTTGTGACACAATGGCATGAGGGGTGTATCCAGAGTATTGATTGGAGATGGCGGGCATGTTTGCAACAACTCGGGAATCGTTATTGAAGTTGTTGACGGGGATATGTTGAATGGACGACGAAGGATGAGGTACAGAGAAGTAACAGCATACCGGAGTATTGGTAGCTGCTGTTCCAGCTGGATTAAAAAATGATGATGTATTGTTTTCGCAAAGTGTAGCGTTATTGGAAATAAGCAACGACTGCGTTTCGTGATCAGGATTAGTGGATACAGCGTGTTTGATTCCATCGCCATCGCTGAAAGAGACGGTTGGTTGATAGGGATAACATTGTTGATCACAATCAAAAGTCCAATTCGGCAACGATCGTCGAGGTGAAGCTTCCGCTGTGGACACATTTCTGTGTTGATGCGAACCACTTTCTATATTTATACAGTTTCCAAACTTTGAAGAAGACGGAACTATCTTGGGTCCTTTTTGGTTTTCTAATGCATGATCAACCCAATCGTTTACCCTGTCAGAACGACGATCAACCGAAGACGCCAGCTCGAGATGCTGATCTATTTCAGACTCTTCGAGGTATTCAGTTTCAACCATTTTTGCTTCAGCTACTTTAATACGATTTTCTTCGCTTAATCGTTCCATTTCAAGCCGACTTTTTTCGATTCGTAAACGATGTTCTTGCTCTTTACAGTCAATTTCAAATTTAATTTCGTGTTGTTTTCGTTCCATCTCAATCAAATGCTGTTGCTCTTCGATGATGGCTTCCTGTTGTTTCAGTCTTAAGGTTGCTTCATGTTGTTTTTCCAACTCTTCTCGCTTCATCTTCGCTAGGAGCAGCTCTTTGCGGCGCTCACTGGGGGTCAATGATTTCATTGAGCTTTGCTTACTCGACCCGGATTTTGCCGATTTTGATGAAATTTTTGATCGACTAGTTTCACTGACGCAGACCTCTGAAGCTTGATTAGATTCCATATGAGCGCGAGCCTTACCAGTTACTTCATCGTTAACTTTAACTATCCTATCCCACCATGCAGCCAACTCCGTTAATAATTTGCTATGGTTATCGGTTTTATTAGCTAATATCACAAGTTCATCATTTTTAGCTAATGCTTTTTCGAGAATACTCTTGCAAGATTCAATTAAGGCGTTTATTTTTGTTTTCCGAATTGGTCCCTCTAAACTCTCAGTTATGCGACTGTGAACTACGGAAAGCTCATTTTCTAGTGATGTTCGACCATTCATCAATCGTCGATATTTTAACTCAATTTGTTCTGTCATTTTGATTACTTTTAAACTTGTTCACTTCTACTCAACCGCTCAACTGCTCAGTTTGAGAGGAAAAAAAAACGGAATAATTAATATAAGACCTTATATTTAGTATTAATAAATTATATTCTGACTCGTTAAACAATATCACACCTTAGAGAAGCAATTTATTTAACTCCTAGTGCTGCTCAGCATTTCTTCTGTTTCGATTAGCTTGCCGCTTGCGTTTTCCTGGCTTAGGAGTATTTTTCTTTGAAATAATATACTTCAAATTCTTGCTATAACGCCTAAGGATCGTAAACGTTTTCAGTTCTAGAGAGGGATCCTGGTGTAGTTCTAAGTACTTTTGCCCTAACTCAGTGAGGTTCTGCTTCCTTCTAGATATCAGGTCTGTTACTATATTAATAACTAATATACCTGACTCTTTCAACTTACTATATATATCTTCCGTGCCTACACGCTTACAGTAAAGGATTGCATAAATATTGCGTTTATAGTTTAAAAGAATCTTCTTAAGCTGGTTAGGAGTTAGTGCGTTAAAGTTATTACTACGGTGTCGACTAATAGAGTTATTAACAGCGTCGTGCCAAATAACAATGTCGGTTCGGTTTAAGAGATAGTGATCAAGTTGATACTGACAAGTTTTACGGACGTTCACTGCGTTATGGTTGAAACTTAACCCGGGAATGGCTAAGCATGATTGAGATACACGCTTTTGCGAAGCGGGGGACAGTTTTTTCAAAGCGTGGTGCAGCGAGCTAGCAGCTAGTATGAACATTTAGTGATTTAAATCAACTTAAGAGGGAGGGAATCAAGCAAACCGCGACCTGACCTCCCGCAACACCCTGAGCTAACAAGGTTGTAGCAAAAGGTAAGACGATTTGCTTAATAATACGCTACGGGTCTGGAATACGGCTAATTTTATCCAATTGAACTAGTTTAGTTAGCTGCACCACGTTTCAAGAATAAACGCGGCGTTTTTTCAGAATTTTTTTTTTCGAAAATTTCGGATTTTTTCCGAAAATTTTCCAAAAATTTTTTTTTTTTTTTCGAATTTTTTTCCGAAAATTTTTTTTCCACGTTCTCACCCAACGGTTCAAGTTCCAACAATAACCTGATGCGTTTGCGAAATTTTGATTTTTTTTTTTTTTTTTAAGTCCAAAACTTGGGGCAAAAAACTCGACTCGGTCGTTTAAATTAAATTATTATGAAACTAGGCGCTTTGCTGAATAATTTGCAAAACTTTAAAATTTTTGGAAAAAAAAATCAAAAATTTTCAATTTTTTTTCCAAAATTTTTGGCCTTTTTTTTCGATACGGTGTTGGGCTTAGAAACACGGTGTTAGGATAACGTAATTAAGGTTTATGAGGCCGGTTTTTTCCTAAACCCACAAAAAATTTTCTGATCGGGTTTTGGTATAGAGAAAAATTGGGGGTTACGATTTTGCCATCAAAAAACCTCGCATCAGAATTTAAAGCATCAAATCAGCAATTTAGCACAAATGGATAAAGTTTTGGTTATTTAGTCTTACAAGTTTTGTAGAGGCGTTCACCGGTAGAATCCAAATTCCACAGAAAACTTCGAGTGTCGAGAAAAAATGGGTGTCCACAATCCACAATCAGGATACCTGAAAAGGCCTCCCCTTCTCCTAACTGGGACGTTTCGGACAATCGGGTCTTTTCGGACAATCGGGTCGTTTCGTCCAATTGGGTCGTTTCGGCCAATTGGTCACCTTCTGACAATTTTTGGCTAATTGGACACTTCTGGCCAATTCGGCATCTTCGGGCCACTTTCGGCTATTGCACAATTTCTGCCAATTGGGTCAAGTTTGGACAAATGTCGACTAATTGGACACTTTTTGCCAATTCGGATACTTCAGGGCAACTTTCGGCTAATTGCACAATTTCGGCCAATTGGGTCGTGTTTGGACAAATATCGGATAATTGGACAATTTCGGCCACTTGGGATACTTTAGGGCAACTTTCAGCTAATTGCACAATTTCGGCCAATTGCATCCTTTTTTGGACAAATTTCGGCTAATTGCACAATTTCGGCCAATTGGGTCGTGTTTGGACAAATTTCGGCTAATTGCACAATTTCGGCCAATTGGGTCGTGTTTGGACAAATTTCGGCTAATTGCACAATTTCGGCCAATTGGGTCGTATTTGGACAAATTTCGGCTAATTGCACAATTTCGGCCAATTGGGTCGTGTTTGAACAATTTTCGGCTAATTGCACAATTTCGGGCAATTGGGTCGTGTTTCGACAAATATCGGCCAATTGCGTCGTTTTTGGAAAAATTTCGGCTAATTGGTCACTTTCGACCAATTGGGTCGTCTCTGGAAAAATTTCGGCTAATTGGTCACTTTCGGCCAATTGGGTCGTCTCTGGAAAAATTTCGGCTAATTGGTCACTTTCGGCCAATTGGGTCGTACTGTCCGGAATATCGTCCTGAAAATCCTCTGGAATATCGTCCGGAATATCGTGTCCGGGTCGGCGGACCAAAATGTGCCGCACTCTCGTATCCTGTAAGATCTACAAAAACCTGCTTCAAAATCTGTAAATTATCGGCAACTTAACAGATAATATGAAGAGTAAGTAATATATGACAACAATCAGTTTACCATTTTCGGTTAGCATTTTAGCAATACGGTTTTCAACAATCTGAAAAATCTATAAACATTTTTGATGGCAAACTGACCTTAATCGGACAAACCAGTAGTTTTCAAGACCTTTTGTCTAACAAATCTAATTTTAGCTTTTTCACTTTCGCGCTATAATGACGTCATTAATTTAAGCGCGAACACCATGCTTTCCCCGCATTTGAGTTTCAGTTTTGAAAAACATTTTAAATAGACTTTCTAATAATGAATTTCAAGAAAAATCAAGGGGACTGGAAAAGAGCCTTCAAAAAATCAGCAAAGTTTTCTTGTGCTCTTTTCTCGGGTCTTTTCCAGTCCCCCCTCCCACTTCAAATTACAGGTAAAAACACGTAAGTATACAAAAATACACATTCAAATTACACGTAAAAACCGTAATAACACGTAAAACAAACATAGTTTTATGTTTGTTTTACGTGTTATTACGGCTAAATGAGTGATGTTACGCTGTAAAGTATGAAGAACAAATCTGTTCGCAGTTGTCGATTTGTTCACCACGCCAAAATTCATTGCATTATGACAATGTTAAATAAGCTTTTTAAAATTGAATTTGAAAGGAGGGAACTGGAAAAGAGCCCTTTTCTCGACTATTTTCACACCACATTTGAAGATCAGTTTCGAAAAATGAGTTCAGCGTAGTCACTTTCAATGAATTTTTGCATGGTCAACAAACGAACTATTGATAACACAGCTGTTCTTCGTAACTTCCATTGTCACGCATTCAGGCATAAAAGAACGCAAGACAACTGAAAAACGAAAAAATTCAAATATGGATAGGGGCGGGGTAAAAATGAGCCTTATTTTGCAAGAAAAGCGGCTCTTTTCCCCTTTTCCCCCAAGTGTGATTTTTTTAGAAACTATTTTACGTTGTCACAATGTTGTGAAAAATTACATGTTGAACAAATGACTATTTTGAACACATGCTTGTTTTCATATCTTTCGTTGTAAAAACTTCCATTATGGCAAAATAACACGTAAAGCAACTGTAAAAACTGTCAAATTTGAAATAAGGGGGTGAAAAATTGAAAAGAGCAAGTGAATTATTCAAAGCTAGCTTTCCTTTTAGTAAAACAATTTTTTATTCTAAAATGCTACTTTTTATCTATAAAGAATGTTAATTAATCGCTTTACTCGCTGCATATTTGACTAAAGATTTTAAACCAGTTTTTCTCAACACTTGGAAAATTTTTTGAAATTTTTCAATGTCACTCGAATTAAAATTGAAAAGGCAGCGATATGATATATCACTCTACCCAGGTTGCGGTATTTAGTTTTGCGTGCTGCAAAACAAAGAAACTAAGATACATGTTCCTCTACTTTTTCAATGGTCGCAGAAAAAAAAAATTATAGCCCCAACTACCCCGCTTTTAATGTTATGCGAGGAGGTGTTAAAATTTTTTGCATAAACAATGGGTACAGGACCCAAAAATCTAAAATCAGGTCTTCATTTTGAATTGACTCGCTGGTTCTCTGATTTTGATTTTCAAAAAACAAAAGAAACTTGGTACTAATTTACTCTTCCCCATTTTTGAACTAATTTTTCATTACGGACCTTAGATTTTTTCATGATAAAAAGAGTTCAACAACAAACTGGAGATGAGGTTAATTTGACAGTCATAATAAAAAAGTAAACTGAAAAAAGAAGTTTTGTAGAAAGTTACTAGAAAACAGAAAAAATACATTAAAAAAATATTTAGATGAATTTTTTCAAGTTTTGCAGTTTTTTCAATTTTTCTAAGAATCCAAAAATGCGCTAAAATACTCAGAAAAAATTAACGTTACCCGAGTAAAACTAATTTTACATTTCAAATTAAGCGGTTTCAATCTTCTAAGCCATTAATATAAGACTGCTCGCTCGCTTCATTTGCTCGATTTAAGACGAAAAATCAAAAATTTCAAACCGACTTTTCTCAACACTGGAGAATTTTTTTGCAGCTTTCAAATGTAGTTCTAATCACAACTGTTAGGCCTTCAATATGATTTATCACGTAACCCAGTCCAATGACTTTATGTGGTACCTGATTTTGAGTGGAAAACGAATAAGATGAAACAAAAAACAAATATTTTAGTAATTAGTTTATTTCAACATAATAACAAAAGATGAGAACTAGATTCACAAAAAGTTCTTGTGCAGACAATTTTTTTCCTGTGCCTATTTGAAATTTGTTAAAAACAGATACTTTTTAAAA
Source organism: Symsagittifera roscoffensis (assembly GCF_963678635.1). Classification (NCBI taxonomy): domain Eukaryota; kingdom Metazoa; phylum Xenacoelomorpha; order Acoela; family Convolutidae; genus Symsagittifera; species Symsagittifera roscoffensis. Next base: position 5,125,338 of record NC_087071.1, read on the forward strand.
CACTTCGAGACTAATAGGATGTCAGGTGATGAATCATTTTTAAGTCCTGTTAGCGTGACTATATTCCAAAAAAGGAAACACAGCCAACAATTCATTTTTGCTCAATTGATTCGTTTTTTTTTCTTTCCAGACGCAGACGGCAACCAGATCCAGTCCTACAAGAGATCTGTCACTCTCAACCTCGCTTCTCAGCCCAATATTAGTCTTCACTCTGTCGACAACGATTCCCCCCTCGACTCCAAAGGGGGAGGGGGAGGGGCCATGATGACAGTTGTACCCCCTGATGTGTTGAATAGACTGATGGATATTTGTGCGGCTGATATTTCTGCTAGCGACCAGAAAATGCAAATGCAATTAATCGCGAGGTAAGAAAAAATTAAATGATCAAAATTATGACGCCGCGATAAAAATTTTAAACCCTAAATTTTAAACCCTAAATTTTCTGTTTTTAAATAGCCAGTGTTAACTTCCGTATCTTAAATCAAAGTTGAGAATGAGTTTATTTCATTTTATTGGAAATCAACAGATATCAATAATGGTAGCTTTAAAAATATAAGCGTATGAGAAATGAAAAATTTGACTTCCTTTTTTTTTAAAAAACATCTTCGCGCCAAGATTGGGTTAAAATTTTATCAAACTTAGGTTCACAAAAAATGGATTCAATCAAGGTGGAAAAGCTAAATTTTGAAAAAAAAATCAAGAAATTTGACCAAAAATTCCTCGAAACTCGACAGAAAAGTTATTTTTATGCAGCCTACGGAACAGCAAAGTTGACCAAACTACTGTCGTCAAAAACCCAGATGGGACCGTTACTTATATGCAAACCCGCAGAGTAAAATCTGGCAAAAACGTCTACGTGGTTGAACAAAATATCACAGTATCACGTGATCAAAAGGTCGCAGACAAACCCGAGAAAGCCAGTGACGCTTTATCGGTCGCTCCGACAATCAGCCTGTCCGAAATTGACTCGCAAAGTATCGTCGAGACAAAATTGACTCGCAAAAACTCGAACAATTCAAGTCAGCTGAAGCGTGTTCAGAAATCGGAAGTTTCTGGAAATGATTTGAAAAACTCAAACCACTCAAAAAGTTTTACTGACTCGAAAAATCTAACCGAAAATTCAAAATCGGGAACAAATTTTTCCGAGTCAAAGTCGCTTCACGATTTAAAACCGAGTAACGATTCGCAAGCTGAAACTGAAACGCCTGGAATAATTCAGAATATTCTAGAAGCTTTACCCGAGAGCATTCGTTCTTCGCAAGTCGCCCCAGCTGACACTAAGTCGGAACTTTCGACTCATAGTAAAGTTGAAAGTTCGGTGAAAGGTATAATGAAAAAACCGAGTAATAACTCGTTAGCTAGTAGTGCAAAGCCGAGTCAAGTCGGGTCGAATCGGGTGTTTACTTCGAGTCAATTATCGCATACGCATAAAACACAGGAAGAATCCGAGAAGGATTTGCGTTCGGCAACCAATAAGAGTTCAGCAACTGGCGGCACGAACTCAAGTCGTAGAATTTCGTTTGACAAAGATAGTTTAAACATCGCAAAAACTCCGGGTAAATCAGATTTGGACACATTGGATGTTAGAAGCGCTAGGAGTTTGCATTCCGCCGCCAGGCATCATGGAAATTATGGCGAGGATATTCAATTGATGAGAGTTAGAAAACCAAAAATCCATCAACCACCGCCGGCGCAGAGCGAAAAAGCTACAGCTGATGTTATGCCGCCGGCTAGTTCTACCGGAACTGCGAAACCTTTCGGGTCGACTCCTATGAATAAATCCGGTAGTCAGAAGTCTTCCAAGGAAAATGATTCGTCAAAAGTTTCCGGTGATCTTTTGGACGAGCCGATTATTCGAATTAGCAACGCGGATACCTCGCTACTAGCTTCGTCGAATTCTCGACGCTCGTCTAAAAGCCGAAGTTCACATTCGTCGACTAAAAAGTCAGGTTCGACTAAGACTTTTTCCGAAACACAATCATCGTCAGGGTTGATTGAACCAAAACCCGAAAGTAAAATTTCAAGTGGTTCGGAAAAAGTTGAAACGAAAGCGACGCGGTCTGAGAAAACCGAGTCTGATAAATTCAGTTCGGGAACAGCTGGTAAAAATTCAGAAACAAAAAGTGATAAGAAATTTCAACCCTTTTCGAGTATGGTTTCAGAATCATTGAATAGTACTGAAATGAAATCGCGAATGGCAAGTCGGAACCGCGAGCTCGGTAAAGATTCTCGTGTGGAAACGAACGAACTTTCGACGACTGTTGAAATAACTTCAACAGCAAGCAATCCAGCTAAAAGTCGCTCCAAAACCAATCATTATGATGATGTTCTAACTAGCCCACAAGCAAGTCAAGATCTCATGAAAACGAACGATCAGGTATCCGAAAACAAAATAAGAATAACTTCTGAAACTAATTCTCAAAGTGGTAAAACAATTGAAGTTTCAACCACGAATTCGATGACTCATAAAAGTAATAAAGGGTCTATTAGTGAACGAAGCCAAGTTGATTCAAGGTCAACAAACGGCCGAAAGTCGGACAAAAGGTCCAACCATTCGGCTAATCGCCCCAAAACTGAAAGATCGGCAACTGATAGTCCAACATTGACAACACATACGTCAATGATCAGAAATACGACAAATCCTTTAGCCGAAACATCGACAGCGAAAAGTCAAGTTAGTGCCAAAAGCCATTCGTCTAAGAGTCGGAAAAGTCATAGTTCGTCTAAGAGCAGTCGGAAAATACGAATTAGCTCGGCAAGGGCGGGTTCAAGTGCTACGGGCGACCACACCGTTCGGTCTAGTACTAGACACGTTGGATCCGAAAACTCGGCAGCTCTTCGGAGTCCTGTGCCACCCGACGACTTGTCGCATCAGACGTCGCACGAAAGACGGCAACAAAATTCTCGACAACAAGTTTCCCGACAAGGATCCAATTTACAACCAGAGCCTCAGCCTTCATCTCGTGGTGCGAATGATAGCGGTTTTATGACACGAGAGTCATTCAGATCGAGCGGTCCAAGCGAGCCGAGTCAAAACCGAGCTCTAGTCGGCGATGAAATTGAAACGAATCGACGAGCTTCTCTCGCTCGCATAGCGCCAAGAGGACCCGAAGAGACAAATCAAGTTGTCAGATCGACGAGTTTCGGCGACCGAACCGACAACACGACTGAAGCACGACAACGTCACGGTGGACCCGATGAGTTTTCAAGTCGTGTTGAAAATTCGTTCGTTCAAAGTTTGAATCCACAGAGCACTGAATTCGATGGATCCTCGAATCGAAGTTCTCGAAAAAGGTCTCGATCTAAAATTGACTCAACTTCTGTCATACCTGAAAATGACCCAAGCTTTCAATCAGCAACCCAATCTAAAGAGCTGAAAAACACAGATTTTGATGATCAAGTGAGTCGAAAAAGCAAAAAGAAAAGTCACAAGTCAGGATCGAACCTCGGTCTGTCGGCTGACGGGTCCGAATTGAAATCAACTGTTAGAACTTTGGAGATGGAAAATTTGGACGATGATAAAAGTACTTTGAACCGATCTCAAAAACCGTTAGAAGGGACTATTTTGGAAAATGATCGAAGAAAGAGCATAACAACACAGAGTACGGCGGCTCAAACTATTGATTTTGAATCAACAATTAGGCAAGACAAGCCTTTAACAACAGACGTTCAAACTTTTGATGAAAATCAAAAACATGAAGATGATGAAAATAAAAAGTTTTCAGGTTTATTTGTCGCTGTTTCGACCGCCTCTGAAAAAATTCCAGTGAATAACACAAATACCAAAACGGAAATTTCCACGTACGGAACAATTTCAGAAGATACTACAATTACAAGTCACAAACTGAAACCTTCAAACATTTCGAAGCTTGAAAAAAGTACCGACGTAAGCTCAAAACTGTATTACATAACAAAAGAAGAAGAAACTACAGAACCACATACATATGACGTAATAGATGACGATCCGACTACTTCAAACCGACAAGCAAGTTTGTCCAAAATTGATAAAAATTCTTTGGCAGAAATTTCGAAAGATTCGAGGTCAAATATTCAAACGATGGCCAGTTCCCAAATTATGGCCGGTTCTCAAACTATGGCTAGTGCTCAAACTATGGCCAGTTCAAGAAGTGTAGAGTATTCTGTGATTGAGGATTCGACCGACAATCCGCCCGCTGTGCCGCCGAGGGTTCCTTTGAAGACTTCTTTTGATGGGACCACTAGCGGACGAAAAAGCAGCAGGAAAAGTTCGAGGAAAAAATCGGCCAAGGTGAGCGTATGTTTTATTAAGTATCAGCTGAACAAAAAATTTTTCTAAGAGATGGTAAATTTTTTTGCTACAATTTTAACTAGAAAATATTCATGCTCCTAATTTTTTTCCTATAGCTTGACACCTTTGTAGATTAAAACTCTACTGCTACCAGAAATCAATATTATTGATTTTTTCTTGAATTCCCTCAACAAAAAAAAATCAAATCAGTATCAGCGAAAACCCGAAGTTATTGAAACCTGTTATTGAAACCTTGAAAATTGTTGAAGCGCAATAACAGTTTGAGTGATAAAACTACTTTTTAGTCTTGTAAGAACTAATCCGGGTTTAGGAGTTTGTTTCACAACCCCGCCTACAAAATCTGTCACCTGCAAATTTTCAAGAATAAAATTCATAACTTATGATAAAGAACACCAGGATTAATCTGGCAATCAAAAAGTGTTGCAATGAATCACCAAAACTTTTCATTGAAACAAATGAACCACCAATTTTTTTGGAAAAGCTTAATTTTCTTGCGAATAACAAAGATCTTCGCAATAAAATGATCTCAAAAATACTGTTGATGACACATATTGATGAAATTCTCCTTTAAAAAGGACTCTTTAGAGCTCTGGGATTGCAATAATAAATTAACTTTTACTAATCATTGAAACCAAAAGTTAAGTTTCTTACAAGTTAAAATTGCAAAACGAAGAAACTACATGCAAGTAGTGTACGAATTCCAGATGTAAGTCGTGTTTTGGTACAGGTGTTTTGGAGACCACCAACAACTACTTTTAAGAGAAAAATCCGAAATTATCCGACTGCTCTTTAATTTACTGTTGCAAAACTTCAAATTGCCACAAAAATGGAGTTTTTCAAATGGTTTTTCTCTTGATCTTCCTTGCCACACATCAAGAATAAAGAAAAGTGTTATAAATTGCGTGAGTTACTGTTTTGAAGGAGTCTGATAAAAGCAAATTAACAGCTTAAAGCAATCTTGGAACGTCTTTATAAGCCGGTTACGCTTTAGTAGGACAAATACTATCACGCTAGTTTATCCGAAATTGGCCAAATTGGCAGTTTTGAAAAGCAGCATTTTCTTGAAAAGGTCGCAGATGAAATATGGATTTTTTCTAGGTCATTTCATCAAAAAATTTCAGATGATGCAAAATCCCATCAAACATGGGTAGTTTAAAAGACAAAATTTTTCGTGACAGCAAACCTACCCGAGAACAAATAATAAGTGGTTTTCTTCAAATGCCTGACAATCAAGCAAAAAAGTTTACTCATCGGGACACAAAGTTAGCAAGCATTATACTATTAAACAATCTAAGAAAAAGTTAAAATTGATCAAACTATCTAAAATTGATTTGTTTTTGAATTGAAAAAAAACTATGCTAATAGTGAACGTAGTGGTATTTTTTTAAATACATATAAATAAACAAACTGAAAAGAAGAAAATCATATATAGTCGGTAGATGATTTAGTTTGATAGTGTTCATTTCAACATTTTTTGATAAAGGGGCCTGCAACAACATCCGAAGAGGAATTCAAAGGTCCTTTTGAATCATAATAAAACATCTGAAGCGTAAGTAACTCCCAGTTTATAGTCTCCAGCTGTGCGTCATTATGTTTCTATTTTCGTTTCGAGTCGATGCGCTTGCACTACCTTTAGATAATCTCGAAAAAACTTAAAATAGTTTGGCATTTTCCAACAATTTTGCGTAAATTTTGATGGTTTCGAAATAAAGATAGAAAAACACTGGAGTTTGACTTTTAAAGTTTCTAAGAACTACTTTTTAGATTTAGGTACCAAGTTTTTGCTACTATGGCCATTAGATTCAAAAAAAATTTCAACCATTAGCAGCAAGTATGTTACGACAACTACAACAAAGACAGCAGATAAAATTAATCAGTTCCACTTACTTAACATCTTCGTAATGATACGTAATTTGTATTCGATAATTCATCTACTTTTTTGGTCCGTTACAGTGAAGGCTAGAAACGTCTCTCAACATTGCTGTCTTAACTCTTTTGAAAAAGTTCTCTAAAATTAGCTAAAATTTGATTTCAGTCAGTTTCAGTCAACTTTACTTTAATTTTAGTCAGTTTTTACAAAAGATCTTCACATGTCAGATAGGTTTGATTGTAGTCAATGGTATTTTCAACAAACAACTTGGAATCAAATTGCAATCGCTATCACTTTCTTAACATTTTTAACCACACGTTTGTGACTGTTTTTTATCATCGATACTCTCAAAGTTAGACACATTTGATTCAATCAATTAAAATTAGCTAAGAAAATTAGATTTCAGCCAAATTCGGTCAACTTTTCCCTTCGTCAAATTTCACATAAGTTTGAAATGATTTTCACAAAATCTTCATAGCTCAGATAGCTTTTATTTTTTTTTAAAAGTTTTAGTTCTATAGGCAAGGTTGTTTTTAACAAACAACTTAGACAGAAGTTATAATCCTTATATCATGATTCCTTTCCTAATATTTTGAATCACACGTTTGTGACTGTTATTTATCATCAAAACTCCTAAATTTAGTAGAAGTAAAAACTTGAAAATTGAAACTTAGCTTTTAAAAAAAATTTTATTCTTCTTGAAAAGCATTTTAACAAAAAAAATAGTTTAACTTTCAAATGCAGTGCTGACTTAAATTAACCGGACAAAACAAAAAAAATTTGAAATTTCAGACACGCTTTTCTCAGTTTGGGTTGAGATTAGACAAATGTGAAGGGAACAAAAGTTGCTTAGAATAACACCAGAATTATTAGGCTGCAATTTTTTTTCCAAATTTTTCTCAACCAAAATTTTACCCCAATAATTGGTCATTTTGCCTTTTATTTTCATTTAATCAAGAAGCTCACTAAAACTATTTTCAATAATAGAGACAAAAACTACATCACAAGAAGCCTTCAACCCATCTTAACAAAACTCTAGGAAAGTTAAATCTTCAAAAACCTGTATAAGAGAAAAATTTTTTGCTTGATAGTCAAGAAATGTGATTTTTACTATAAAAAACCCAAAAATTTTGCTTAAAAACAAATTTGAAACAACTTGCGCAAACCTATGGAGATTAAGCTTTTCTAGAATTTTGTTGAGATTCTTAGGAGGCTTCTTATGATATAGTTTTTGGATCTATTAACAAAGTAGTTTCAGCGTTGTTCTTGGTTAATTATTTCAGCATAATAATTCTGGTTAAATTCTGAGCAATTTTTGTAACCTTCATTTTTTGACTAAATTTAACCCAATTCAGAAAAACGGGTTCCGTTTTAAAACTCAAGTTTATTTCGTTTTATCCGGATACTTTAAATCAGCGCCGTATTATGACTCATATTTAGCAAAGATGAAACTTTCCGTTTGGTCTTTTCAATCTAAATTTGGAGTTTATTTTTTTTCCTGATTTTTTCCTAATTTAGAGATATCGTAGTGTTTAGAATTCAACTCTCTGATCACAAGCAAACGGTTCTTCGAAAAGAGGTTTTTCCAATATAACGATACACCAAGATAATTTTCTAAAAAAAGGGGGCGGACTCGCAGTTTTTGGGCGCTTCTTGGAAAGTTTGGCCCAAAGTTTTTCCTCTCCTGCTCAAGTTAAGTTATTGGCAAAAACTATGTCGTATGTCCAGAAACTAGTATGTCATAAAACAATAGGAAAGAAAGAGGCGTTCTTGATGGCCAGGGGTTCGAATCTGCTCTAGCTGCTGATACTGAGTCTCAAACATGATTTTATTTTGAAGAATCATGATGTTAATTAAAAGCTGAGCTTCCATTGTATTCGTTTTTTCATTGGAACTTTCGGAAGTAATCAGGTTTAAATTTTATTAATAATGAGGTCTGGTAATATCAAAAAAATTGATTAGGTTTTTCAAGTTGAATTTATCTGCTTGCACTAAAACAATTTTCAAGATCTTTTTCAATATTTAGCATCTATAATTACGATGGGCAGACATAATTCCATGGATAGAACTGGAGCAGCTCTGATCGCTTGTAGATCAGACATTTCCTGGCCTGGAATCTTGTGTAAAGCATTTTCACAGATTTCTGAGCGTCAGTTAAGAAAATGAAAGCACTAATACAGTTATTATACCATGCGATTGGTTTCAAGAATCTCATATTATGATTCATAGTTAAATTTTTAGCGGATTGATATTTCAAAACTTAAGTTTAATGAAACACAGTAGTTAGAATACAAAAAAGTTACGCTCTCCGATATCCAAAGAAGAGAGAGCGGCAAAAACGGAAACTTCTTAATGCACAATTTTCTTAATGGAAAAAGCCCAATGAACTTAAATTCTCAAATTGAGTTAGTATGATGCAAATACTTTAATCATAATCGATTCTTGAAACTAAAAATGTTCAAAGTTGATGTTTTGTTTCGTGAAAAAAAACAAAAGACTATCTTTTTTTCAACCATATGTGAGCGTAATTTTTTGAAACAATATGATTTTTTTTTTTTCACTCACTATCTGATTTTATCAATGACCTTAGAAAAAGTACAGACCAATCGTTTTATTTCCATACTCGTGTTCCATGTTGGAACTTCTTAACTTGTTTGTTCACGCAAGGTTTGGATTAATTAGAGTCGATGAACATGTACGAGACTCTTATATAATTACCTGGGTTGACAAAAAATGCTTATCATACAATTTTCATGAATGAAAAAACGCTACTATACTCTTTCATACAGTTTCATATTTTGAAAGTAAGCGTATGAATATAGCAAAAAAAGGAGTTTTCTCCATATTATGAAACTGTATGATAAGCATTTTTTCCATGAAGGAAAATAAAAAAAATTTTGTTTCGAAATTTTGTGTTTCACCCGAAACACTAACCAAGGTTTTTTGTCATAAGAAAATACAGTGTAACTCGCAGTTACCAGGCAGATACTCTGCATTTGGTGATTTTTGCTATGAAGTTAGTTTTAACAATTTCACATGGAATCATGTAACAAAAATGTAACTTTTTCCATATGGCTAGATATTTTTTAAATTGAAAATTTTGGTGCTTGAAAAAAGGCCTGTTTTTTTTACAATTTTTTTTGGCAAATGAAACAAAAAAAATTAACCCTGTTCACTAAAAAGAAAAACATTTTCCGTCTTATTTTTGGATCTTTTGTGTAAAAAAACTTATCCTGGACTACGTTATGAACATAAAAAGTCGAACTTTGCAAGAAAAGTTTTTTTTCGTTAAATATTTTTGTTTGAGCACAAAACAAGTTTGCAATCATAAAAAAGTAAGTTTTTTGTCACCTCAAATTTGTGTTTTTGATTATGAAAAAATGCAATTTCATATATGAAAACTTTTTGATAAGATATAACTATCTTAGGTATAACTAATCAAATGTATATAAAGTTACCCAGACACATTTTTTGGTGATTTTTGAAAAAAAATTCTGACAAAATGATTATCTTATAGTTTCATCCAAAAAAATTGTCTGAAAAACACTTCTTATCGAAAATTTTCAATCATTTTTTTATTGACCAGAAAACTTCAAAAAAAATCAAATAGACCAAAAATATTCATTAAAAATTTTTAAAACACTTTAAATTTTGTTGAATTTTGTACGACAAGCATTTGCTATGTTTGAGCACATAAATAAAACAAGTAAACACCATCACGATTATAGCAAAACAAGATATTGTTGTTGATATAAACCTTACAGAATCAAAAAATTGAAAAACCAGTAGAAGTGAAGTTTTTGAAATGAAGGACCACCCATTTTTTTACGGCTGAACAAATTTGAACTAAATATCATTTTTCTTCCTGCAAAAGCATTTTTGATAACCCGCGACAAAATCAAAGCCTAATCCCAATGATAAAAAATTTTAAACTAATGCAACAATACAAAACCCAAGTTTTTAAAGTAGCTGCGCTGCTTAGATAAATTCAAAATTTGAAAACTTGTCAAATTGAAATAACTAGCAGAAACATTGGAATCTTTTTCGTCTTGTCCGGAGTTTTTTCATTGCAGCATCTAAACCTTTGAATTCAATTAAATTCAAATGACGCACTGAAACATGAAAAAAAAGATAATTTCACTCAAAGCTAATATTTTCAACAATACGTATGATTTTTATGAAACCATTATGCAGTGATTGCAAATCTTGTGAAACGAAACAACCGTTTTCAAATTAAAAACAAATAGCAGGAAAACAAGTTTTTCAAAACCAATGTATTTTTTTAACTAGAGAACTTCACTGGATACTAAAAGATCAATTTCCCTATCATCAGAAAAAAAATCAAAACATCACAATCATTGCTTAAATTTTTACAAAATTTTTATCGCTGAACCAAATAATCAGGTTTCCAACTGTTTTATGCATTATCCAAATGGTTTGAACATTGGTTATCAATTCGCAATACCGGAATCTTGCAGGAGTTTTACCGATGTATAATAAATGATAATGAAACAAAGTATCATGAGTGGTCAAGAACATGTTCAACCTTTTTTTTGCTTACACTTTACAAATCAATGCCTCATTAGGCTTATGGCCCTATCAATGAGCTCTTACCTCACACTGGAAATCCTAGAAAGGTTCTACGTAACAAAAACTTGGAAGAATATCAAGGCGCTAAAGTTTCGTTGAGATAATGCAAACAAAAACAAACCGCACTCTACAAAATGACATTCACTGGAAATTGAGAAGTTAGAAAACTACAAAATTAGGAAGGTTATTGCAGTTATTCATCCTTATGCTTAACAAATTATAACGGTAAATTGTCTATAACTTCAGATCAGTTTTTCAATCGGAGAGGCAACTCCTTCAATCAGATCCTGCATTATTTTATTTCTTCCTGAGTAACATACTACGCACAAAAAAATGTACTGACGACTCAATCACGGCAAGCAAACAACACACCACAACCCACTGTTCAAAAATTCACACATAAAGATATGTACATGAAAAAACTTGCTGTGTGAAGGTAAGTTTTAAAAAAAAATCACAACCTTTTGACATATTTTGAAACATAGAAATTTAATCTTGATATCAGGACTTTATCAGAACAAACAAAACCTTCTTAGTTTCAACCTAACCAGGATGCTCAGCTCTACCCGAATTGCCTTGCACAACAAAATTAATATGCAAAATTTTCAGAAAATCTCCGCAAAAAAAATTTCGTAAGCGAAAAGCTGGTTCCCTTGGTACTCAAAAAATGATAAAGGAACCTTCTAACACCGTCATAGAGATGGTAAATTAACAAAACTTAAAGCAAAAGAAGTTTGCAAAGAGACGCAAAGTAACAATCATTTTTTTATAAGATCAAAAGTAAATCTGAATGGTGGAGGGAACAAAAGTTGCTTAGAATAACACCAGAAATATTATGCTGCAATTTTTTTTCCAAATTTTTCTCAACCAAAACTTTACCCCAATAAATGGTCATTTTGCCTTTTTTTAATTAATCAAGAAGCTCACTGAAACTTTCTTTGGTAATAGAGACAAAAACTACATCACATGAAGCCTTCAACTCATCTCAACAAAACTCTAGAAAAGTTAAGCCTTCAAAAACCTGTATAAGAGAAAAATTTTTTGCTTGATAGTCAAGAAATGTGATTTTTACTATAAAAAACCCAAAAATTTTGTTTAAAAACAATTTTTAAACAACTTGCGCAAACTTATGGAGATTAACCTTTTCTAGAATTTTGTTGAAATGTTTAGGAGGCTTCTTATGATATAGTTTTTGGATCTATTAACAAAGTAGTTTCAGCGTTGTTCTTGGTTAATTATTTCAGCATAATAAATCTGGTTAAATTCTGAGCAATTTTTGTAACCTTCATTTTTCGACTAAATTTACCCCAATTCAGAAAAACGCGTTCCGTTCTAAAACTCAATTTTATTTCGTTTTATTTGGATACTTTAAATCAGCGCCGTATTTTGACTCATATTTAGCAAAGATGAAACTTTCCGTTTGGTCTTTTCAATCTAAGTTGGGATTTTTTTTCCTAATTTTTCCCTAATTTAGAGATGTCATGGTGTTTAGAGTTCAGCTCTCTGACCACAAGCAACCGGTTTTTCGAAAAAAAATTTACCAATATAACGATACATCAAGATAATTTTGCAAAAAAAGGGGGCGGACTCGCAGTTTTTGGGCGCTTCTTGGAAAGTTTGGCCCAAAGTTTTTCCTGTCCTGCTCAAGTTAAGTTATTGGCAGAAACTATGTCGTATATCGAGTAACTAGTATGCCATAAAATAATAGAAAAAAAGAGGCGTTCTTGATGACCAGGGGTTCGAATCTGCTCTAGCTGCTGATACTGAGTCTCAAACATGATTTTATTTTGAAGAACCATGATGATAAATAAAAGCTGAGCTTCCATTGTATTCGTTTTTTCATCGGATTTTTCGGAAGTAATCAGGTTTAATTTTGTTTAAAATTGAGGTCTGGTAATATCAAAAAAAATTAGATTTTTCAAGTTGGATTTATCTGCTTGCACTTAAAACAATTTTCAAGATCTTTTTCAATATTTAGCATCTATAATTTTGATGGGGAGACATAATTCCAAGGATAGTACTGGAGCAGCTCTGACCGCTTGTAGATCAGACATTTCCTGGCCTGGAATCTTGTGTGAAGCATTTTCACAGTTTTCTGAGCGTCAATTAAGAAAATGAAAGCACTAATACAGTTAATATACACTGCGATTTGTTTCAAGAATCTCGTATTATGATTCATAGTTAATTTTTTAGCGGATTGATATTTCAAAACTTAGGTTTAATGAATCACAATAGTTAGAATACAAAAAAGTTACGCTCTTCGATATCAAAAGAAGAGAGAGCGGCAAAAACGGAAACTTCTTAATGCACAATTTTCTTAATGGAAAAAGTCCATTGAACTTAAATTCTCAAATTGAGTTAGTTTGATGCAAAAACTTCAACTATAATCGATTCTTGAAACTGAAAATGTTTAAAGTTGATGTTTTGTTTCCTGAAAAAATTAAAAGACTATCTTTTTTTCAAGCATATGTGAGCGTAATTTTTTGAAACAAGATGATTTTTTTGTTTTTTCTCTCTCACTATCTGATTTTATCAATTACCTTAGAAAAAGTACCGACCAATCGTTATTTTTCCATGTTCGTCTTCCATCTTCGAACTTCTTATCTTGTTTGTTCATCGCAAGGTTTGGATTAATTAGAGTCGATGAACATATATGAGACTCTTATATAATTACCTGGGTTGACAAAAAATGCTTATCATACAATTTTCATGAATGAAAAAACGCTACTTTACTCTTTCATACAGTTTCATATTTTAAAAGTCAGCGTATGAATATAGCAAAATAAGTATTTTCTCCATATTATGAAACTGTATGATAAGCATTTTTTCCATGAATGAAAACAAAAAAATTTTTGTTTCGAAAATTTATGTTTCACCCGAAAAACTAACCAAGGTTTTTTTGTCATAAGAAAATACAGTATAACTGGCAGTTACCAGGCAGATACTCTGCGTTTGGTGATTTTAGTTATGAAAGTTAGTTTTAACATTTTCACATGGAATCATGTAACAAAAATGTAACTTTTTCCATATGGCTAGATATTTTTTAATTTGAAAATTTTGGTGCTTGAAAAAAGGCCTGTTTTTTTTACAATTTTTTTTGGCAAATGAAACAAAAAAAATTAACCCTGTTCACTAAAAGAAAAACATTTTTCATTTTTTTTTGGATCTCTTGTGTACTACGTTATGAACACAAAAAGTAGAACTTTGCAAGAAAAGTTTTCTTTCGTTCAATGTATTTGTTTGAGCACAAAACAAGTTTGCAATCATAAAAACATAAGTTTTTTTCAACTCAAATTTGTGTTTTTGATTATGAAAATTTTTTGATAAGATATAACTATCTTAGGTATAACTAATCAAATGTATGTAAAGTTACCCAGACACATTTTTTGGTGATTTTTGAAAAAAAAATTCTGACAAAATGATTATCTTATAGTTTCATCCAAAAAAATTGTCTGAAAAACACTTTTTATCGAAAATTTTCAATCATTTTTTTAATGACCAGAAAACTTCAAAAAAAATCAAATAGACCAAAAATATTCATTAAAAATTTTTAAAACACTTTAAATTTTGTTGAATTTTGTACGACAAGCATTTGCTATGTTTGAGCACATAAATAAAACAAGGAAACACCATCACGATTATAGCAAAACAAGATATTGTTGTTGATATAAACCTTACAGAATCAAAAAATTGAAAAACCAGTAGAAGTGAAGTTTTTGAAATGAAGGACCACCCATTTTTTTACGGCTGAACAAATTTGAACTAAATATCATTTTTCTTCCTGCAAAAGCATTTTTGATAACCCGTGACAAAATCAAAGCCTAATCCCAATGATAAAAATTTTAAACTAATGCATCAATACAAAACCCAAGTTTTTAAAGTAGCTGCGCTGTAGATAAATTCAAAATTTGAAAACTTGTCAAATTGAAATAACTAGCAGAAACATTGGAATCTTTTTCATCTTGTCCGGAGTTTTTTCATTGCAGCACCTAAACCTTTGAATTCAATTAAATTCAAATGACGCACTCAAACATGAAAAAAAAAGATAATTTCACTCAAAGCTAATATTTTCCACAATACGTAAATGGGATGAAACCATTATGCAGTGATTGCAAATCTTGTAAAACGAAACAACCGTTTTCAAATTAAAAACAAATAGCAGGAAAACAAGTTTTTCAAAACCAATGTCTTTTTTTAACTAAAGAACTTCACTGGATACTAAAAGATCAATTTCCCTATCATCAGAAAAAAATCAAAACATCACAATCATTGCGTAAGTTTTTACAAAATTTTTATCGCTGAACCAAATAATCAGGTTTCCAACTGTTTTATGCATTATCCAAATGGTTTGAACATTGGTTATCAATTCGCAATACCGGAATCTTGCAGGAGTTTTGCCGATGTATAATAAATGATAATGAAACAAAGTATCATGAGTGGTCAAGAACATGTTCAACTTTTTTTGCTTACATTTCACAAATCAATGCCTCATTAGGCTTATGGCCCTTTCAATGAGCTCTTACCTCACACTGGAAATCCTAAAAACGTTCTACGTAACAAAAACTTGGAAGAATAACAAGGCGCTAAAGTTTCGTTGAGATAATGCAAACAAAAACAAACCGCACTCTACAAAATGACATTCACTGGAAATTGAGAAGTGAGAAAACTACAAAATCAGGAAGGTTATTTCAGTTATTCATCCTTATGCTTAAAAAATTATAACGGTAAATTGTCTATAACTTCAGATCAGTTTTTCAATCGGAGAGGCAACTCCTTCAATCAGATCCTGCATTATTTTATTTCTTCCTGAGTAACATACTACGCACAAAAAAATGTACTGACGACTCAATTACGGCAAGCAAACAACACACCACAACCCACTGTTCGAAAATTCACACAAAGATATGTACAAAATAAAACTTGCTATCTGAAGGCAAATTTTAAAAAAAATCACAACCTTTTGACATATTTTGAAACATGAAAGTTTATTCTTGATATCAGGACTTTATCAGACCAAACAAAACCTTCGTAGTTTCAACCTAACCAGGATGCTCAGCTCTACCCGAATCGCCTTGCACAACAAAATTAATATGCAAAATTTTCAGAAAATCTCCGCAAAAGAAATTTCGTAGCCGAAAATCTGGTCCCATTGGTACTCAAAAGATGATAAAGGAACCTTCTAACACCGTCATAGAGATGGTAAATTACCAAAACTTAAAGCAAAAGAAGTTTGCAAAGAGACGCAAAGAAACAATCATTTTTTTATTAGATCAAAATTAAATCTTTTTAAAGTATTGAATTTTGAACCTTCATTCTCTCCACTAGCACTTAACCGACACTGACCTTTCCTCATTTACCCGACGACCCGGATTGACCATGCTTATCAATCATACCCAATCATCAAAAGTACGGAAAAATGCTTTTCATACAATTTTCCTACAATTTCGAAAATAGTTGAAAAAAGATATAAAACAATTTCTGCGGCTGTTTGATTCTATTAAAAGAGTCTGGTGATGAAAAAGTGCTTAGCAAACAATTCCCATGCATGTCCAAAAACTTTTTTTGTTTTTTTTATCATCCGCAAATCAAATTTGGTACTCAAAAAATCATCTTTTAAAAAAAAATTTTGTATGCGCAATTTTTTTTTGCGATTTATTACTTTCGTTATATAATTTGTGAAAGACAGCTCTAAGACAATTCAGGTCGTTTTCTATCATTGTAAAATTAAAACCGTCCAAACTTAGCTGCTTTGAGTAAACAAAGGTCTTTGTCAATTGCTTTCGGTTACAAACCCTACCCAAAACTTTTCGGATATTGAATAGAAACAAAAAAATAAACTTTTGGTTTATGGAAAAACGTCTATCATACAATTTTCATATTTGTTTTATAGATGTTTCATACAATTTTCTGTACGTATGAAATTGTATGGAACTGTATGGCTAGAAAATTTTTTATATGGAAAATGTATGAGAAGAAGTTTTGGTCAACCAGGGATGTTGTGAACATTGAAAACCATAGATAGAATATTTTGTGCTCATTCACCTCTTCACGAAGATTTTTTCGGATAGCCACTTCCATTTTCTGAATCATAATTGGAACCTAGTAACTTCATCATTGCAGCAGAATATTAACCGTTAGGACACGAAGAAGCAACGTTAAAACTTGAAACGACCGTTATGAATGACAGTTCATGTTTATTTCGTACTCCAAATGAGATTTTAACTACCAGTGAGATTTTAAAAAACTACAGAACCACAAAACCCTTATAGTTGCAGAGAATAAGCTTACGAATGTACAAAAAAAAACAATAAGTTACAAATCTTTTTACCCGTTTAATTTCAGAACTATCATTCGGACAGGAAGAAGTTATATTAATTTAAAGCGTCATCTAATTGTTTTTGATTTACATAAATTTAATGTGAAAAACAATATTTGATATAAAAACAGGTTTTCATATTTGAAAAAATTCTCAACAAAGAGTTTTTAGGCAAATTGATTATAACATTTTTGATCAACGCGGGTTGTTTTCAAATTTGTTTTTTTTGGTCTTTTCGTGATCAGCAACATTTGATATCTTTCTGTGAAGAGCCGATGTCTCGCTAATTTTCTTTTTTGTGTGTGTTCATATCTCCTTAAAAGAACCTTGCCGGGTAAATAGGTTAATGTGACTGCAAAATTTTACCAATGAGATCCGTATCGTTACAATTTTATGACATCCACTTTTTGTTTACCCAAGCTTAACTTGTAAAGGTGCCCTTCAAAGGCCTTCTAAACTGCCCAAAACTGAGTAGCTTCAAATTAGAGTCTGCAAAAAGTCAAAAATATTTCCACAGTGTACTTTTGGACATTCGCTCTCTCCCGGCAAATTTTCTTTGTTTGTCACTTAGTCTGGTTTTTAGTGAATCTCCAAAATTACCTTTGACGAGAAATTTAAAGGAATAGATTTCTGGAATAAATTGAATGGAAATTATTGCAAAAGGAGTAAGTTTGTTATTTGTTTATAATCAATGGTTATTTTTCATGATTTTGCAGGGCGGTCATGGTACTGGTAAAGCTGATTCTGGTTTTGATAGATCTTATCATTGTCTATAAACTTAGGCAGTTGACGTTCATTATCAAAATTTGTCCACGACCGTTTGATTCGGGGGCATGCTAACCAGAAACCAAACCCCCAAAAAGTCATAAAACGACAGGGGACGCTCTAGTATTGCAAAAAAAAATTGGAAGGATACTTTTCTGATTTCAGTTCCATTTTTCGATCCCTGAGTTTGCATCATCGAACCAAAATTCCATCCATAAGACGCCGCGATCTTTTTCCAGTTGAATCAGCTCTCTTTGTGATCATTTTAACCCCGCTTGAAAATGACACGTTTAACGGCAGCTTCTCCCTTGTTGTCGTAAATAGACAGTCTGATATACATTGAACCTGTTAGTTTTTCGACAAAAAAATATATATTTGTCCCGATAATTATTATCCAGTTTCACAATACAGCTAGACACTGCTGGTAATTGTTCACCAGATGAAAAGTAAGCGCAGAAGTCAATTCCAGAATAAACTTCTACAGAAAAAAGCTTCATGAATTTCAAACTTCAAAAACTTCATGACAATAATTTCATGAATTTTTCTTATATTAATGCTGCACTTCTAAAGCAGTACTCAAAATGGAGTGGGCTTTCTTCTTACACAGTTGTATCAAATAAATCGGAACAGCCTTTTTTTCTGCCATATATAGTTTTATCGCAAACGCCGAGTGATTATTTTTGGGTCTGAAATTTTATTCGAGACTAGCAATGCACAAAAGTAAAAAACTGCGTTCGCGATTTAAAAAATTTAGCGCTAGAATTATATTCGAGTAGCAAAATTCAGTGCTGATTAAACAGCGGGTTTCAGGGCTCATTAGACCGCGAGGTTTGAAAAAAAATGAGTTTATTATTGTTTTTCGCCCTAATGCCACTTGTACAGCGCTACCAAAATGTGTGCTTCTTAGAAATTTTTTCACTCACCAATTTCGAATCATCGATATTTCTTTATTGAAAAAAATAACACTAGTTTTATAAACGAGCGATCATCTTTTTGAAAACATTGAATCATCTGCAAAATTGTTCTGAAAACTCACTTGCTTTGTTTCATGGATGCTGCACACGGGTAGTTTTAAATACGATCATTGCGATTTATGGAAACGAAAGTACCGATTGTGGTGATAAAAAAATAAACAGCAGTGATGATTTTCACAATCCTGTCAATTTTGGTTCTGTAAAAACCAGGTTTTTTTAAACAAATAATTAACATTTATCAAAGATTTCTTTGTGGTAAAACTTATGCAAGTTTCATCACATATAACTACGACAGAAAAAAAATCATTAAACAAAAGTATGACAAAATAAGGTTTCCAAATCATACAATTCCATAAAGTAAGTCCATAAAAATCAATAAGTCCACAATTCCATAAAAAAACACTAGTCATACAAGCTTCAGATGTTTTTTTAAAATGGTGCCATCGAATTTTCGAAGATTTTTTTTCTTGTTTCGGTATAAATTTCGGTGTATCCTACTCAATTGAAACGGAAAACTTTTTGCCGAAAAATGCTAATCATACAATTTCAATATATAGAAATTGTATGACTAGCATTTTTTTGATGGCGACAGCAAACTTTTTTTTCAATAACTTTGAAATTGCCCCAAAAACTCTCTTGTTTTTTCCAACCGCAAATCGATTTTTTTTCAAACAAACATTTTTCAAAAAAGAAATTTTTGAATGCAACATTTAATTTTTGTGTGCAAAACGTAGTCCTGGATATTGCCCCAAAAATTCTTGGATTTTTTTTCCATTATGCTTTTTACTTTTTTTTCAAAAACACTTAAAAATCTTATTTTAATTTGTATGGCATGCTTATGCATGCGTTGATTAAAGTTGATAGTTTAAAAAATCAATTTTTAAAAATAATTGTCGTTGGAAATTTCCACCAAAACTTTCGTTATATTATTTGTGTAAAACTGAAATAATACATTTCAGGTCGTTTCCAACGCATTTATGATTCGAGACGGTCAAAATATTGGTTACTCAACTTTGAGTAACCAAGTATTGTCACTTGAGTACAGTTACGAATACAACCAAATTGTTTTGAGAAGTAATTTTTTGGTTTAGGAATAAACACTAATCATAAAGCTTTCGTGAAATTTTTTGTTCTTATGGAATCGCAAGAAAAGCGTATGATTAGATTTTTTCGGTCAACCTGGAATGCTATCTGAACTAAAATAACCGAACCGCATTGTGTACTACTAGAGAGAAAAAAGTGACTAGGTCGAAACGTTGTTTTACAATCTATATATACAATCCAAGCTACAGAACATAAATGATTAGTTTCAATGACCCTAAATTTTGAAATTTTCTTTGAAATGTTTGGGTGAGTCTAAAATTTTTTCATGGCTAATAAAATAGCATCTATGTGACTTTTTATGACTCTAAAACCGATTTAAAAACTGATTTTTTTATGCTGATTTTAATCCGCCGGCGAGAAAAATTTTTTGGTAGGAAAAAGTTGTAGAGAATCTTTTTTTGGTGAGAAAATCTAATTAACTTACACAAAAACTAACTGGCCTCAGAATCGTTTGTACTTCTTTGAAAATTCATCTTCAAAATTTCGTTAGCTTGTCAACCAAGGTCATCTAATATTTCATAGTTAAATCATTTTTTATGCGTTAGATAAAAATCTTTTAATAGTGAAACTCGTAAGAAATGAGGCAACTAACAAAATTCAATTAAAGTAGCTTAAGCCGAATGAAACACATTTTTTGTTTTAGCGCGGTTTTTGTTTTAGCTTTGAATCAGAATTAATTTTCAAATATCCTAATACTTGGTTAGAATTTAATATAAAAACAAACTTGGTTAGAATTTAATTTAAAATCTTTTGCCAATTTTCTTACAGTTTTTTTGCGAAATTGGAGATAGGAGGACCTGAACTAATAGTTTTTCGCGTGCTGAAAATGACTTACATTTGGTTTTTTCATGTCGTTGAAAAATCTAATTGTTGTTCGAAATTGAGAAACTATCAAAAACACTTTCAAGGAACATATAATTTTTTTAGTAATTTTACACGATTTTCACGACCAAAAGTAAAAACTTTTTCAGTTTTTTTCGACCAACACCTGAACAATTTCTTAAAAAATTCAATTTCTACTCGCTGTGTAATTTCAGCGCCTTTTTTGGAATCCAAGTTTTCAAAAACTCAAAGAACTGCAAAAAAAATCTTCCATTTTTTTTGTTTTTTTTTCGTTTTTGTATTTATTTTTCTGCAAAATTTTTTTTTCAAATCCTAACTCCCAGTTTTTGTTCATCTCTTTTTATCACACCACGCCGAACAAAAAATGTCAAAAGTTTGAAAAAAAATTGTTGTATTTTTCAAGAATCTGTTTTGCACAATAACCGACAATCTCTGTTTTTTTTTTTCAATTGTTTTGGAGAAAATTGAAGACTGGACTGAAGATTAACTTTTTTTCATTTTTGTATAATTTTTAGAAGTTGGAGTTGAGTCAGGATGGGTCGAGTGAGTTCATCAGGACAGCCAATCCTCAGTCCCAGTCAATGTGTTCGTCCGACTGTTCAGCAAACAACCACTCTCAGTCTTGTATCCGAACAATGGTAGATCGAAATGGGGCTAGTAGTTTAAATCCCTAGTAATTTATAGCTTTTTACCTAATCAAATTGTGTCTTTTAAAAAGTAGAAGGATATGTTTTACAGTCTAGTCCACTTTGATATAAAGAATTTTTTACATCAAAACGGAATAGACTATAAAAGCAACACTTCTAAATCTTAAAAAGCAAAAAAAAAATTCATAGAACTTCAATAAGAGGTATTCATTTTCAAAACATGATAAATTTATATTAATTCAATTCAAAATGGTTTTCTGATGTCGTCTAAACGACCAGAAAGACAATAAATTTTTCATAGAATCTCAAAGTGAGATATTATTTTCAAAACCTGATAGAATACTTTTTGTTCATTTCAAAATGGTTTTCTGATGCCGTCTAATTGATCAAAAACATCATAAATAAAATTCTATTTTTAATTTAAAAATTGTTATCTGATGTCGTTTTAACGACAAAAAATGCAATAAATTTTTTCGTGGAATCTCAAAATGAGATATTATTTTTCAAAATCTGATAAAACACTATTTATTCATTTCAAAATGGTTTTCTGAACTCGTCTAAACCACCAAAAACACCATTAAAAATGCTACTTTTAATTTAGAAATGGTTTTCTGATGTCGTCGAAACCACCAAAAACACCATTAAAAATGCTACTTTTAATTTAAAAATGGTTTTCTGATGTCGTCTAAACCACCAAAAACACCATTAAAAATGCTACTTTTAATTTAAAAAGGGTTTTCTGATGTCGTCTAAACCACCAAAAACACCATTAAAAATGCTGCTTTTAATTTAAAAATGGTTTTCTGATGTCGTCTAAACCACCAAAAACACCATTAAAAATGCTTCTTTTAATTTAAAAATGGTTTTCTGATGTCGTCTAAACCACCAAAAACACCATTAAAAATGCTACTTTTAATTTTAAAATGGTTTTCTGATGTCGTCCAAACCACCAAAAACACCATTAAAAATGCTACTTTTAATTTGAAAATGGTTTTCTGATGTCGTCTAAACCACCAAAAACATCTTTAAAAATGCTACTTTTAATTTAAAAATGGTTTTCTGATGTCGTCTAAACCACCAAAAACACCATTAAAATGCTACTTTTAATTTAAAAATGGTTTTCTGATGTCGTCTAAACCACCAAAAACACCATTAAAAATGCTACTTTTAATTTAAAAATGGTTTTCTGATGTCGTCTAAACCACCAAAAACACCATAAAAAATGCTACTTTTAAATAAAAATTGGTTTTCTGATGTCGTGTAAACCACCAAAAACACCATTAAAAATGCTACTCTTAATTTAAAAATGGTATTCGGATGTCGTCTAAACCACCAAAAACACCATTAAAAAAGCTACTTTTAATTTAAAAATGGTTTTTTGATGTCGTCTAAACCACCAAAAACACCATTAAAAATGCTACTTTTAATTTAAAAATGGTTTTCTGATGTCGTCTAAACCACCAAAAACACCAATAAAAATGCTACTTTTAATTTAAAAATGGTTTTTTGATGTCTTCTAAACCTCCAAAAACACCATTAAAAATGCTACTTTTAATTTAAAAATGGTTTTCTGATGTCGTCTAAACCACCAAAAACACCATTAAAAATGCTACTTTTAAATTAAAAATGGTTTTCTGATGTCGTCTAAACCACCAAAAACACCATTAAAAATGCTACTTTTAATTTGAAATTGGTTTTCTGATGTCGTCTAAACCACCAAAAACACCATTAAAAATGCTACTTTTAAATTAAAAATGGTCTTCTGATGTCGTCTAAACCACCAAAAACACCATTAAAAATGCTACTTTTAATTTAAAAATGGTTTTCTGATGTCGACTAAACCACCAAAAACACCTTTAAAAATGCTACTTTTAATTTTAAAATGGTTTTCTGATGTCGTCTAAACCACCAAAAACACCATTAAAAATGCTACTCTTAATTTAAAAATGGTATTCGGATGTCGTCTAAACCACCAAAAACACCATTAAAAATGCTACTTTTAATTTAAAAGTGGTTTTCTGAGATCGTCTAAATCACCAAAAACACCATTAAAAATGCTACTTTTAATTTAAAAATGGTTTTCTAATGTCGTCTAAACCACCAAAAACACCATTAAAAATGCTACTTTTTTTTAAAAATGGTTTTCTGATGTCGTCTAAACCACCAAAAACACCTTTAAAAATGCTACTTTTAATTTAAAAATGGTTTTCTGATGTCGTCTAAACCACCAAAAACACCATTAAAAATGTTACTTTTAATTTGAAAATGGTTTTCTGATGTCGTCTAAACCACCAAAAACACCATTAAAAATGCTACTTTTAAATTAAAAATGGTCTTCTGATGTCGTCTAAACCACCAAAAACACCATTAAAAATGCTACTTTTAATTTAAAAATGGTTTTCTGATGTCGACTAAACCATCAAAAACACCTTTAAAAATGCTACTTTTAATTTAAAAATGGTTTTCTGATGTCGTCTAAACCACCAAAAACACCATTAAAAATGCTACTTTTAAATTAAAAATGGTTTTCTGATGTCGTCTAAACCACCAAAAACACCATTAAAAATGTTACTTTTAAATTAAAAATGGTCTTCTGATGTCGTCTAAACCACCAAAAACACCATTAAAAATGCTACTTTTAATTTAAAAATGGTTTTCTGATGTCGACTAAACCATCAAAAACACCTTTAAAAATGCTACTTTTAATTGAAAAATGGTTTTCTGAACTCGTCTAAACCACCAAAAACACCATTAAAAATGCTACTTTTAATTTAAAAATGGTTTTCTGAACTCGTCTAAACCACCAAAAACACCTTTAAAAATGCTACTTTTAATTTAAAAATGGTTTTCTGATGTCGTCTAAACCACCAAAAACACCATTAAAAATGTTACTTTTAATTTGAAAATGGTTTTCTGATGTCGTCTAAACCACCAAAAACACCATTAAAAATGCTACTTTTAAATTAAAAATGGTCTTCTGATGTCGTCTAAACCACCAAAAACACCATTAAAAATGCTACTTTTAATTTAAAAATGGTTTTCTGATGTCGACTAAACCATCAAAAACACCTTTAAAAATGCTACTTTTAATTTAAAAATGGTTTTCTGATGTCGTCTAAACCACCAAAAACACCATTAAAAATGCTACTTTTAAATTAAAAATGGTTTTCTGATGTCGTCTAAACCACCCAAAACACCATTAAAAATGCTACTTTTAATTTAAAAATGGTTTTCTGATGTCGTCTAAACCACCAAAAACACCATTAAAAATGCTACTTTTAATTTGAAAATGGTTTTCTGATGTCGTCTAAACCATAAAAAAAAACACCATTAAAAATGCTACTTTTAATTTAAAAATGGTTTTCTGATGTCGTCTAAACCACCAAAAACACCATCAAAAATGCTACTTTTAATTTAAAAATGGTTTTCTGAACTCGTCTAAACCACCAAAAACACCATTATAAATGCTACTTTTAAATTAAAAATGGTTTTCTGAGCTCGTCTAAACCACCAAAAACACCATTAAAAATGCTACTTTTAATTTAATAATGGTTTTCTGATGTCGTCTAAACCACCAAAAACACCATTAAAAATGCTACTTTTAATTTAAAAATGGTTTTCTGATGTCGTCTAAACCACCAAAAACACCATTAAAAATGCTACTTTTAATTTAAAAATGGTTTTCTGATGTCGTCTAAACCACCAAAAACACCAATAAAAATGCTACTTTTAATTTAAAAATGGTTTTCTGATGTCGACTAAACCACCAAAAACACCTTTAAAAATGCTACTTTTAATTTTAAAATGGTTTTCTGATGTCGTCTAAACCACCAAAAACACCATTAAAAATGCTACTTTTTTTTAAAAATGGTTTTCTGATGTCGTCTAAACCACCAAAAACACCTTTTTAAAATGCTACTTTTAATTTAAAAATGGTTTTCTGATGTCGTCTAAACCACCAAAAACACCATTAAAAATGTTACTTTTAATTTGAAAATGGTTTTCTGATGTCGTCTAAACCACCAAAAACACCATTAAAAATGCTACTTTTAAATTTAAAATGGTCTTCTGATGTCGTCTAAACCACCAAAAACACCAATAAAAGTGCTACTTTTAATTTAAAAATGGTTTTCTGATGTCGACTAAACCACCAAAAACACCTTTAAAAATGCTACTTTTAATTTAAAAATGGTTTTCTGATGTCGTCTAAACCACCAAAAACACCATTAAAAATGCTACTTTTAAATTAAAAATGGTTTTCTGATGTCGTCTAAACCACCCAAAACACCATTAAAAATGCTACTTTTAATTTAAAAATGGTTTTCTGATGTCGTCTAAACCACCAAAAACACCATTAAAAATGCTACTTTTAATTTGAAAATGGTTTTCTGATGTCGTCTAAACCATAAAAAAAACACCATTAAAAATGCTACTTTTAATTTAAAAATGGTTTTCTGATGTCGTCTAAACCACCAAAAACACCATCAAAAATGCTACTTTTAATTTAAAAATGGTTTTCTGAACTCGTCTAAACCACCAAAAACACCATTATAAATGCTACTTTTAATTTAAAAATGGTTTTCTTAACTCGTCTAAACCACCAAAAACACCATTAAAAATGCTACTTTTAATTTAATAATGGTTTTCTGATGTCGTCTAAACCACCAAAAACACCATTAAAAATGCTACTTTTAATTTAAAAATGGTTTTCTGATGTCGTCTAAACCACCAAAAACACCATTAAAAGTGCTACTTTTAATTTAAAAATGGTTTTCTGAACTTGTCTAAACCACCAAAAACACCATTAAAAATGCTACTTTTAATTAAAAAATGGTTTTCTGATGTCGTCTAAACCACCAAAAACACCATTAAAAATGCTACTTTTAATTTAGAAATGGTTTTCTGATGTCGTCTAAACCACCAAAAACACCATTAAAAATGCTACTTTTAATTTAAAAATGGTTTTCTGATGTCGTCTAAACCACCAAAAACATCATTAAAAATGCTACTTTTAATTTAAAAATGGTTTTCTGATGTCGTCTAAACCACCAAAAACACCATTAAAAAAGCTACTTTTCATTTAAAAATGGTTTTCTGATGTCGTCTAAACCACCAAAAACACCATTAAAAATGCTATTTTTAATTTAAAAATGGTTTTCTGATGTCGTCTAAACCAACAAAAACACCATTAAAAATGCTACTTTTAGTTTAAAAATGGTTTTCTGATGTCGTCTAAACCACCAAAAACACCAATAAAAATGCTACTTTTAATTCAAAAATGGTTTTCTGATGTCGTCTAAACCACCAAAAACACCATTAAAAATGCTACTTTTAATTTAAAAATGGTTTTCTGAACTCGTCTAAACCACCAAAAACACCATTAAAAATGCTACTTTTAATTTAAAAATGGTTTTCTGATGTCGTCTAAACCACCAAAAACACCATTAAAACTGCTACTTTTAATTTAAAATTGGTTTTCTGATGTCGTCTAAACCACCAAAAACACCATTAAAAATGCTACTTTTAATTTAAAAATGGTTTTTTGATGTCGTCTAAACCACCAAAAACACCATTAAAAATGCTACTTTTAATTTAAAAATGGTTTTCTGATGTCGTCTAAACCACCAAATACACCATTAAAAAAGCTACTTTTAATTTAAAAATGGTTTTCTGAACTCGTCTGAACCACCAAAAACACCATTAAAAATGCTACTTTTAATTTAAAAATGGTTTTCTGAACTCGTCTAAACCACCAAAAACAACATTAAAAATGCTCTTTTTAATTTAAAAATGGTTTTCTGATGTCGTCTAAGCCACCAAAAACACCATCAAAAATGCTACTTTTAATTTAAAAATGGTTTTCTGATGTCGTGTGAACCACCAAAAACACCATTAAAAATGCTACTTTTAATTTAAAAAAGGTTTTCTGATGTCGTCTAAACCACCAAAAACACCATTAAAAATGCTATTTTTAGTTTAAAAACGTTTTTTTGAACTCGTCTAAACCACCAAAAACACCATTAAAAATGCTACTTTTAATTTAAAATTGGTTTTCTGATGTCGTCTAAACCACCAAAAACACCATTAAAAATGCTACTTTTAATTTAAAAATGGTTTTCTGATGTCGTCTAAACCACCAAAAACACCATTAAAAATGCTACTTTTAATTTAAAAATGGTTTTCTGATGTCGTCTAAACCACCAAATACACCATTAAAAAAGCTACTTTTAATTTAAAAATGGTTTTCTGAACTCGTCTGAACCACCAAAAACACCATTAAAAATGCTACTTTTAATTTAAAAATGGTTTTCTGAACTCGTCTAAACCACCAAAAACAACATTAAAAATGCTCTTTTTAATTTAAAAATGGTTTTCTGATGTCGTCTAAGCCACCAAAAACACCATCAAAAATGCTACTTTTAATTTAAAAATGGTTTTCTGATGTCGTGTGAACCACCAAAAACACCATTAAAAATGCTACTTTTAATTTAAAAAAGGTTTTCTGATGTCGTCTAAACCACCAAAAACACCATTAAAAATGCTATTTTTAGTTTAAAAACGTTTTTTTGAACTCGTCTAAAGCACCAAAAACACCATTAAAAATGCTACTTTTAATTGAAAAATGGTTTTCTGAACTCGTCTAAACCACCAAAAACACCATTAAAAATGCTACTTTTAATTTAAAAATGGTTTTCTGAACTCGTCTAAACCACCAAAAACACCATTGAAAATGCTACTTTTAATTTAAAAATGGTTTTCTCATGTCGTCTAAACCACCAAAAACACCATTAAAAATGCTACTTTTAATTTAAAAATGGTTTTCTGATGTCGTCTAAACCACCAAAAACACCATTAAAAATGCTACTTTTAATTTAAAAATGGTTTTCTGATGTCGTCTAAACCACCAAAAACACCCTTAAAACGCTACTTTTAATTTAAAAATGGTTTTCTGATGTCGTCTAAACCACCAAAAACACCATTAAAAATGCTACTTTTAATTTAAAAATGGTTTTCTGAACTCGTCTAAACCACCAAAAACACCATTAAAAATGCTACTTTTAATTTAAAAATGGTTTTCTGATGTCGTCTAAACCACCAAAAACACCATTAAAAATGCTTCTTTTAATTTAAAAACGGTTTTCTGATGTCGTCTAAACCACCAAAAACACCATTAAAAATGCTACTTTTTATTTAAAAATGGTTTTCTGAACTCGTCTAAAGCACCAAAAACACCATTAAAAATGCTACTTTTAATTTAAAAATGGTTTTCTGATGTCGTCTAAACCACCAAAAACACCATTAAAAATGCTTCTTTTAATTTAAAAACGGTTTTCTGATGTCGTCTAAACCACCAAAAACACCATTAAAAATGCTACTTTTAATTTAAGAATGGTTTTCTGAACTCGTCTAAACCACCAAAAACACCATTAAAAGTGCTACTTTTAATTTAAAAATGGTTTTCTGAACTCGTCGAAACCACCAAAAACACCATTGAAAATGCTACTTTTAATTTAAAAATGGTTTTCTGATGTCGTCTAAACCACCAAAAACACCATTAAAAATGCTACTTTTAATTTAAAAATGGTTTTCTGAACTCGTCTAAACCACCAAAAACACCATTAAAAATGCTACTTTTAATTTAAAAATGGTTTTCTGATGTCGTCTAGATCACCAAAAACACCGTTAAAAATGCTTCTTTTAATTTAAAAACGGTTTTCTGATGTCGTCTAAACCACCAAAAACACCATTAAAAATGCTACTTTTAATTTAAAAATGGTTTTCTGATGTCGTCTAAACCACCAAAAACACCATTAAAAATGCTTCTTTTAATTTAAAAACGGTTTTCTGATGTCGTCTAAACCACCAAAAACACCATTAAAAATGCTACTTTTAATTTAAAAATGGTTTTCTGAACTCGTCTAAACCACCAAAAACACCAATAAAAATGCTACTTTTAATTTAAAAATGGTTTTCTGATGTCGTCTAAACCACCAAAAACACCATTAAAATTGCTTCTTTTAATTTAAAAACGGTTT